>NC_045734.1:16445752-16465012 GCF_008692095.1 Etheostoma spectabile
GGCCTGTTGTTTTAGCATGATTGATGACACCATGTTGCTTGATTGACTAACATTCTCAACAGAAATCGTGAGCCTTGACAGCTACGACAGTGAGGGTCCTCATACTCCAGAGACTGATGACTCAGCAGAGGTGAAAAACATACAAACACAGACAGATCTGTGTTTACATGTATTCACACACAAAATGACTGCATATACACACCACCATTCAAATACACACAGCTATCAATTATACATTTAAAATGTATTACCAGGGAAAAGGGAGAGCCATTAAGCCACCGAGTGAAGAAGATTTTCAGAGCATCAAACTGATCAGCAATGGAGCATATGGGTAAGTAATGGATTAAAATCTCATTGACCCCTCCAAACTGAATCAAATCCAAAGAAGTTATTGTGTGGTGTTTATTTAACCCCTGTGGAAGACTGTGAAATGGGGTAGAGAGTTCTGGAAAAAAAGCATTACAGTAAGTGTTTCCAAGGTCAACAATCAGCATTCATGCTCAGTATCATCTATTATATTGCTTCATGAAGAACTGTTTAAATAAATCAATAAAACTGAATGCCGTTTTTGGACGTATATTCAAGCACTGGTCTGTAGAATAATTTAAAAGATGACATAATGGCGTGAACTTGAGGTGTACTGTACAGCAATTTTTGGGGATTTAAAACTATAACGTTTGGTCTCCTCTTGGTTGTAATCAGTGCACATGTTGCTGTAATTTAAAAGATGATCAAAGTTTATCTAAAGCTTGGCTCCATCAAAATAGGAGCCCGCATTATCTGCCCATGTAAAAGAGAAAGGAAATGTCTGAAGTAGGCTAAAAAAATTCAGTTCAGGATTAAAAGAAATTCAAAGGTTACTAGCGTTGGGCTTGACATTTTATACCAGTGGGTTTTAAGTCTTAATATCCATTCAGCCACACTGCATTAAATTCATGTCTGACAGCAGATGGAATATCTTCTCTATTTTTTAACCTTCTCATACAATACATTTTATACTGGTCTCAACACTTTTACCCTGTCCTTTCAGTTTTCACTCTTGTCTCACCTTCTCTCCAGTGCCGTCTACCTGGTGCGCCACAGAGAAACACGTCAGCGTTTTGCCATGAAGAAGATCAACAAGCAGAATCTGATCCTTAGGAACCAGATCCAGCAGGCGTTTGTAGAGAGAGACATCCTCACCTTTGCAGAGAACCCGTTCGTCGTCTCCATGTTCTGCTCCTTTGAAACTAGGAGGCATCTGTGCATGGTCATGGAATATGTTGAGGGTAAGCGAGTCAGATTTAGTTTGGTTGCAGACTTTTATTACACAGAGGGAGTACTCAAAATGAAAGGAGATTTATCATTCATGAGACTACTCTGAATGAGTCTGGGTGACATTTCTGTTCTGTTTGCCCTTCCTTTTTATGTGTCAGGCATCTGAGGAAATGTTGGTTCAGGTTTCTTCATTTGTTTAATTCCGGATAAAAGTGTCAGCTGAACGCCTGAATGGCAAATGGTGATTTTGTCTGCTCAGATCCAGGAAAATGAAAGCAATATGGTTACTCTTATTTCACTACAACAATGATTCTTCACCATGTAAAGTCAAACAAGGTCAGAAGTTTGAAGACAGCGTTGCAGAAGCTCTTATGTTATCTGTTGGTGCACAGACACACTGAGCCATGCAGGGCTTGTCATGAGTGACGCGTGTGGGATGACACTGCCAAACGTGCTTTAGGGGGAGCAAAGGTGGATTACAAGGCAATAAAAAAATAGAATAGAAACATACAAAATTAAATGATTATACCCTTTTATAAGCGCAGGTACACCAAAAAAATAGGAATGCTATTGTTATGAATTAGCTGTTATGATGCTATTCTGCCCCATCAGAGGATTAAATTACGTCATTCTGCAGACTTTTTGGGCTTCCGTACCATTGTCTAAATCATTTTCATTCAATACGTCTCAAGCAAGAGTAAAATATTTCCTGTCAAAAGTATGAAATGGATAAATCCACTCGGACTAACACAATAACTTGTGGTGTTTTTGTGTTCTCAGGTGGCGACTGTGCCACTTTGTTGAAAAACATCGGGGCTTTGCCTGTGGAGCTGACAAGGATGTACTTTGCTGAGACAGTTTTAGCCCTGGAATACCTGCACAACTATGGCATTGTCCATAGAGACCTTAAACCTGACAAGTGAGTGTTTAAAGTTGCACTAATCATTTTTTTTATATTAACACAGGATCAAATGACTACATGTGATGTGAAAGAGGTCGCTTGTAGTGACTAACTCACAGAGATTAATCGCCCAACTGCAGTTCCTCTCAGCTCTATGGTGTTTTTCAGCATCTTTCAAGTCATTGTTTTGGTCTTACAGCTAGCAATTGACTCAGACAGAAACTAAACCAAAATACTTCATCTTGGTCTTGATGAAAAGTTTCTCTGTGCATTCTTTTGTAGCACGCCAGTCTCATGTGTTTATATCTCCACTTAAGTTCTCTCCCTCAGGTGTATAATGCAAAACCTGACTACCTAAATGACAATCTGTCACCTTGACTAATCTTTCAAAATAACCCCATACTCAATTATATTTACCTTTTCTTGCAATGTACTAAACATGTCTGTTTTCTGTCTTCTAATAGTCTACTCATCACCTCCATGGGACACATTAAGCTTACAGACTTTGGCTTGTCGAAGATGGGTCTAATGAGCCTCACCACCAATCTGTATGAGGGACACATTGAAAAAGATGCCAGAGAATTCCTGGATAAGCAGGTACAGTACCTGCAACTAGCAGTGTGTATTGTAGGCGTTTAGACTTTAATTGAAGTAATTTATCACACCATTATAAAATAAGAAAGGCTGCATACAGATACATTTAATTAGCATGGCATTTGCAGCATCTTTTTGTCTCCTCCAGCCATGTGTAATCAGCAAAATCAATCCTTTCCATTACAATTTTTCCTGTGTAATCTGAATTTGTGAATCATTAATGATCTCCATCTCCATTACAATCTTGTTATTGTTTAGGCTCTGTATGAAACCGGTCATAAGCAGTCAGATCAGTCAGCTCTTCTGGGTTAAAGCAGGCATCTGTTGTCTGTCAGTAATCAACTCACATCTGGGGATGAAACAGACCAGAGTTTTGCTTTTTGTGTTTCTAGTGGAGATTCTGAGAGTGTTTCTCATTGCTAATGTCTCTGTTGTGTAATGGCTCTGACACACCAACCCGATAATAGGCCATCGGACAGTCTTGCAAGGTTGGTGACTTGAGTCTGTTTGGTGTGTTCCATGCCGTTGTCCGTCAAAGGAGCCGTCAGCCTTTTGGCAGACCTGACATGCTCGGTCGGAAGACGGGCACTGCCGGCAGTTGGATTCAAATGACCAATCTGATTGGTGGAGTGCTAACCCGCAAATGCTGAGTGTGACAAGAGTCTCTCAAATTCTGATGTTGACCTTTGTCAATCTGAAATGAAGACAGATTCAGCAACTGCATGGCCTATTTCCCGCTTAAAATGTTTTCAAAAACACATTTCGGTGAACTATTTTAGTAAAATATGAGATGTTCTGAAGGAGCCACCTAACAGTCTGACTTTGAATTTCCGAGGAAGCCAGACCCACATGACACGTTTGTTCAATCAGGTCCGATTTAGATTTTTGGCCAACGATACAGATTAGCGCCTCCTGTTGTTATGGAGACTATTACGTCTTGCGCACGTGCAGAACGTACTCTCATGTCGGCGTTGCTTTGGTGTGTTCCGAGACATTTTTTTGACAAATTCGGGGAAACTAGTAAGTCCGACCGTCTTTTCTTTTCTTGCTTTAAATATTTTTTTTTACTGTTTTAGTTAATAATCAGTCTAAATAAGAGTACTGTACTGTATCTGTAAAGTTGCTGCTCCTTTTGACTTCAATGTTTTCCAGAATCCAACAACTTAAGTTTGTCAAGCATCTTCAACCCATCTTTTATTTCTTTCTCTCTCCTTTTTTTTCCTTCTCTGTCTTCCCGTGTCTCTTTATCACTCAGGTGTGTGGTACTCCAGAGTACATCGCTCCAGAGGTGATTCTCCGTCAGGGCTATGGAAAGCCAGTAGATTGGTGGGCCATGGGCATCATCCTCTATGAATTCCTGGTAGGCTGTGTGCCTTTCTTTGGAGACACTCCGGAGGAGCTGTTTGGACAGGTCATCACAGGTAAGAAAGTATTGTAAACTTAATTTACTTATTTGTAAAGCCACTCTCAAAGTGCACATCTTTAGCTATGAAAAGCAAACCAAAAATCATGTACAGTATGTTTTCATTCATCTAGGTGTCTTCTAGTAAGTGGGTCATAGTAAGTGTACAGAACAATTTTTAAGACTACTACAACATTTATAAAACAAATTGCGTATACTTTAAGGATCAGTACCACCATTCTTATCCAATACCATGCAACTCAAGCATGTGATATAATTTAAGTCTTTAGATATTGAATACTGCTCCAAAAAGAATAGTTTTCTTCCATGTTTAAAATGTTTTGTTTCCCCTGCTGACATGCAGGTATTAAGGGCAATTTTGTAGTAGTTTGAACTAGCCTTCAGCAAAAGTAGACAATTGTTTTCTCCCTGGTTACACTGACCTTGTGATCTCTCTTTGTTGTCTCTGTTAGACAATATAGTTTGGCCAAATGGTGATGAAGCTTTGCCTGCAGATTCCCAGGACCTTATCTCTGCCCTGCTACAGACCAACCCTCTTGTGAGGTTGGGTACAGGTACTAACTTTCGCATTTACTTGATATCAGAGTTGTGATTTGCACCTGTTTTACGTTGGGATAAAGAATACGTAGTGCTATTTCACGAGGACTTGTCCAAAGAAGCATTCAGGCTTACAGACATTATGTCAACAGACACTAAATTAACTCAGTATTTCACAAATATGAATTTATTGATTGGTTTATTGGTTGTGGTGGCAGGCGGCAGGCTAAGCAAGGTAATAAAGATGTCCATTTCCCCAGAAACGTCTTACAGCTCTTCCCAGGGGATCCCGAGGCATTCACAATCCAAATGAGATATATAATGTTACCATCGTGTTCTGAGTCAACCCCGGGTTGTAGTTTGTCATGCCCGGAAAACGCAAAAATGGTGATTTCCCAGGATGTTTCCTTATCAGATGCCTGAACCACCTCAACTGACTCCTATGAACATGAAGGAGCAGTGGCTCTACTACAAGCGCTCTCCTGATTACTGAGCTCCTTACCTTATATTTTAGGGTGAGCCCATCCGCCCTACATAGGGAACTTATTTCAACCAATCTTTTGGTCACTACCCAAAGCTTGTGACCAGAGAATATTTACGTTACGGGCCAAAACAAATAGCTGAAAGCCACAAAAAGCTGACGGAAAATGCAGAGTGGGGTAATAATTCTCTGTGTTTGTCACTATGAGTAACACCGTTCACATTAATATAACGATAAGCAGCTTTAAATATACACTGTATTCATACTTTATTTTGAGTGAGGCTTACAGGTTGTGTTGTTAATGCCACCAGGCGGAGCGTTTGAGGTGAAGCAACACTCGTTCTTTACAGAGCTGGACTGGAACAGTTTGCTAAGACAGAAGGCAGAGTTCATCCCTCACCTGGAGTCAGAAGAGGACACCAGCTACTTTGATAGTAGGTTTCTCTGGATTTATGTGTCTGTAAAGTACATCAATATTAGCTTTATGGGTTGTACAATAATTTTCTGACACCGTTCCTGTCAGAAATGCACTTTTTATGTTGAACTGACAAGTCATATATTTCATCTCCCCTCTCCCCTGCCAGCCCGCTCGGATCGGTATCATCACATAAATACGTACGACGAGGATGACACCAATGACGATGAGCCTGTAGAGATCAGACAGTTCTCTTCCTGTTCTCCTCGCTTCAGCAAGGTTTGACTTTGTCGTTCTTTACCGCCCTCTCCTCTTTCATTTCTCTCATTTTTTTTTTCTCACCGGGTCACCCTGCTTTATTTTGTCACCCAATGCAAGAGTATTAAAATTAGGTCCTACTTTCCAAAGAGCAGTACCGGGATTAGTAATTTTTTCCCTTCTCTTGGCTCTTACTTACTTCATCCTCTCCCTTTCTTTCTCACGCTTGCTCTGTTTTTCCATCTGCTTTCCCTCTGTCTTTCACCTGGTCCATTCTCTCATTCTTGGGTTTTGAGATTGTGAAGGAGCTCTTTAGAAAATCAAAAAGTGCCTCATTGCTCAGTGCTCAATTTAAATTTATTCAGAGATGTATTTGAAGTTTCGGTCAATAGCTGTTGAGTGGCCTTGTTCAAGCATAGCAGATACACAATACATTTAGTGTAGAGTCTCAGGGTGCGGGACAATACATACAATATGATACAATAACCTGATATCTAAAACAAATACAGCACAAATGATTACAGCTAAGTAATATATAGCTGTAACCCCCAGTTACCAGCTATATTCTAGAGCTGTTAATAACTACCAGCAGACCAAATTATAATTTATCTGACTGTATCCCCCTGCAGGTGTACAGCAGTATGGAGCATCTGTCTCAGCTGGAGCAGAAAGCCACGACCTCTGTATCCCGTCGGGAGCACAAGGGCCCACGGGAGGACAAGGTGACCAAGAGAGAGAGCCTAGGCAGCTTCAGCATGAGAGACAAGAGCTGGAGGACCGGATCCCCCGAAATGTGAGTGGTGGGCATTCTTAAATGTGGATCTGTAGAAGCATATATGTATATAAGGTGGGTTCTTTATACTTGAGATATGATTGAAGTTGTTCAGAAGGTGATTCCTTGAAGTTATTTTCTTTTTTAGCAGCCTAGCTGTCACATACCTCAGTGTGCCTGAATAACTTTGCTTTCTTTCTTACTGACACCAATTTTGACATTTCTTGTATAAAAAGAACTTTGTGCGAGAGTTCACACTCACTTTGAGTCAACAACAGGCAACAGCTCCCACTTCTGCAAAGTTTGGAAAGTGGAATTGGATGGCTGGTTCAAATAACTCACAGAAACCCAAAATGTCTCTAATGTGTCAGTTTTTTTCAAGATTTGTTGATAAATATTAGTGCTGTCAGTAAAACGCGTAATTAACGGCGTTAATGCAAACCCATTTTAACGGTTACATTTTTTTATCGCAAGATTGACGTTCTTTTTGGCCTAGCAAACTTTTTAGTTTTTTTCACATGTAACGTTAGAACACCACATCAGACCAGCTAGCTAGATCGGAAACAAAACAACAGGCAAGCTGCGCACACTTGTTTGGGCTTGCAAACCGGCCAAAGAGTAGTGACATAACGTTTTGCGTGGATGGTGAGCGTGAGACGCCAAAATGGATGCCAGTAAGATTCTGAATGGAAAGTTTACTTCTTAAAAGTTGCCAAATGGTTTCATTGACGAGACCAAAGTGATCTGTGTGTTTTGTCGTTGTGAACTGAGCTATCATCGCAGCACTTCCAGTCTTTATTGATGGACAGTGTTACATTGTGTGAGAGATTATTAGCTCCAAGTGTTAATGACTGCTCCAAGCGAGAATATTACATGTGAAATTGAACAGTACAGTAGGTTATATGCCAATGTTGTTTTCAATTTAAAAAAAACATTGCACAAAGCAAGTTGATCCACTTTTCCATGTTGATAAGAGCATTAAAATTAGAAAAAATACAGGGACAAAAAGAAATCAAGAGACATTTAGAATAGATTCTAAATGTGTGATTAATTGCGAGTTAACCATGACATTAATGCGATTAATTGTTGCTTTTTCACTCAAATTCAGTGCATAATTTTCCAATTTAGATACACAAAATGATATTTTATTGATATATTGAAATATCTTCATGTTGGATTAAAAAGGGACCTCTCATTACCTGAAGCCCCTAAATAAAATAAATGTACTCTCATCCTGGGATCTAGATTCCCTAAACAGATTCTGTTCTGTAGCTTTGCTTGTCATTATTTGAAGCAGCTCACAAGACTTCAACCTGCTAAGTCCAGACCTCATTTCCATTACCTGACACATTTCCAATTGAGAGCATACAGCAGAAACAGATTGCCATTACTTCTCATAACTCCATTTCACCTCAATCTTTAGCCTACATCTAGATTTCTATCTCTCAACATTCACTTGTAAAATAAAATCATTCATTCATAGATTTATAATGGTTAGAAAGTGTGATAAGGTAAAAGTGGCTCAACATTTTTTTTACCTTACTGGATTTTCTCTTTCCCATATCAAGTATGAATTATCAATATCTTGCCAGCTATGATTATTTTTTGGCTGCAGCTCATTACATTCATTCATTTCTTTAATTAAAGTGGCCCTGTGGAGTTTTTTTGTAAACTAAATTTTTTTTTACATTCAGTGTTTCTCACCAAAATGCACAGTGTGTGTCCTTGAGCTCTAACAGCTGTATTGAATGTGTTTCCTTCCTCAGAAAACAATTGCAAAGCCATTGTTTACATCCAAGCATCTTCCATCCTGCCTTTTCTGGTGCATTGCAGAATATCTTGGCGCGTTAGATTAGATTTAACTTTATTGTCACTGCACAGAGTACAGGTACTGAGACTGCTGAGGGGAAGAAGCTGTTCTTGAGCCTGCTGGTTCTGAAACAGAGAGTCCTGTAGCACCACCCAGAGGGGAGGGGGGCAAACGGTCTTTGGCTGGGGTGAAAGGTGTCCCTGACGGTGCTGCACGCCCATTGCAGCCACCGCTTGCACTTGACAATGCCCAGCACGCAACTGGGGATGCCACCAGGGCCAGCAGCCTTATCATTATCTCCATTTTATGATAAGTGATCAGATCAGTGGGAAAGTGTGATATCATTGGCAGGAATGTGTATTGCGTCACCCCTGTGCATGTGCATGTGCAAACAAAACAGGGACCCAGTCATAGAACAACTGCTCCATAACGCTGCTAGAGAAAAAACTCCACAGGGTACCATTACATAAATAATGTGACTAATCTTTTTAGCCATGCTAGCAGCAGGGCTCTAGAGTTGGCAATGCCAGTTGATCAGTCCACCACTTTGGTCTTGATGGAAATATCTCAACAACTATTGGATGGATTGCCATGCAATTATGCAGAGACATTCATGACAAATCCTGCTGAATGATCTCCCGACCTTTTCTAGTGCACCATGATGTTTAAAGTGAAATGTCTAGACAACTATTGGATGGATTAAGATGACATCGGTACACACATTCATGTAAAAGGTCATCCCTTCAATTGCCATCTAGCGCCATCATCAGGTCAAAAACATTACCATCAGCTTCAGCTGTTGTTTTAAAACAATTTGATCACAATTATTTTGTGGTTCCTATCCTATCATCTGCTGGCTTAACCTCTGTGAGTTGATTCTGAAAGCAGTTACGAGATCTCAGAGGACAAAGCAGGGTTCAGTTCATAATGTTCTAAAGGTTTAATGATGCACACAAGAATATTCACATGTTCTAACAATAGCTCCATTCACTTAGATGACTTGATAATAGTAAAATAAGAACGAGACTAAGGATGGACAGGAGGATTGGTTCAGGGTGGGTTCACACAGATACATCTTCAAGGAGGCAAACAGTGTTACAATTTATGATACATATAAAAACAGATGACAGAGGCTTTCACAGGCTTCTAACAGATTGGAATGTAACATATTCACAACAGTTGTACTTTGTGTTTAGTGCCAAATAGCAAATGTTAGCATTCTAATATGCTACATGATCAGCAAGATAGCATTGTCATTGTAAGCATGTTAGCATGCTGACATTAGCATTAAGCTCAAAGAACCACTGTGCATCAGTACAGCCTCACTGGGCTGGTAGCATGGCTGTAAAGTCCTAGTTTTGTTAAATATTGGACTCTTATAGAGAATACACTATTTGTGTTATCTTACAATTAAAGCTTGTTTCCCTTTCATGCAGGAAGCGCCTGTCTTGTTCAGAATCCCTCTGCATGGACGGGGATGGTAGCCCTCCTCTTGGTGCTCGCCGGCGCTTCTCAGCACTGATGGATACACATCGTTTTGCCTCACCCCTAGACGGTGAGCCAGACTTCCTGTCTCGCCAGGTGCCCATCAAGGTCCGTGGAACCTCACTGGATGGATCTAGTGTCCCCTCGCCGAGCTTCCTGGAGCAGAGAAACAGTCTGAAGGAGATCAGCGGAGCAGGTGTGTTTGCAGGGGGAAGTGTCTGAGGTAGTGAAAGGTTATGAAGGTGAAGAGGGAATAGGAATGGAAATAAGTGAGAGGGCAATACGGAAAAGGACAGAGAAAGCAGGAGGAAGAGGGGGGGGGGAAAGCAGCCTGTAATACCCCATTAGGTGGCTGCTGCTGAGTCAGCTTGACAATTCAGAACTTTACTATTTTTACCTCTAAATGCTACTTTAAACCTAAATAGCTATGCTCTACATCCTCACAGACAAATCCCCTAGACATGGAGAGACACCACCAGGATTAACCACGACCATTGCCACATTGTCCCAAGGTCCTGCAGCAGTCAGTCGTGATGTGATAACTCCTTTGTATGACCCTCTGGGGTCCCGGGCCACCAATGACCTGGTTCTCCGCAGGGCGCGGCATCAGCATTTGTCTGGGGACGGAGAGAAACGCAACTCCAGACCTGGAAACAAGGTCATCAAGTCAGCCTCTGCCACGGCCCTGTCTGTCATCATACCATCAGGTGAGCAGCATTAGGAAGGAATTGACTAAAATCCTTTTGGAAGTATTAGTTTGTGGAACACTAATACAGTATCTCATTACTCTCTAGTTGAGCAGCATGGCGGCTTCTCTCCGCTGGCCAGCCCCATGTCTCCCCACTCTTTCTCCTCCAACCCCTCGTCACGTGACTCTTCACCAAGCAGAGACTTCTGCCCAGCAGTCAGCGTGCTGCGCTCTCCCATCACCATCCATCGCTCTGGAAAGAAGTACGGTTTTACTCTCAGGGCCATCAGGGTCTACATCGGAGACAGTGATGTCTACAGTGTCCATCACATTGTTTGGGTAAGGAACTTGTAGTAGTGTGTACTACTGGAGATGTTTTGTACTGGAGCTGAAGTCAGTGACCTCACATAAAAAAGGAATGGCTTGTGCTGTGACTTTTGATTGTGTATTTTAAAGTTGAGGTGGCATTAAACAGGTACCAGTGAATTTTAAAAAAAGGAGCGCAAGCAATATCTAAAACTGTTGATTAATTTCAGCTTGGGGTTCAAATTTGACGCGTGGAATGTGTTATTTCTCATCCTGTTGTAGTTGTTCTTTAATAAAAGACTTGACTTGTATTATTCATAGCTAAAATCAAGGGGAAATAATTTATGATTTCCTCTAATCTGACACAAATGTAGAGACTTATTTTAGGATTAACTGTTAGACTTAAACTCAGAATGTCTAGATTTAAACTCACTCTCAATGTTTATATGTAATTGCCTTTGTCCTGTTATGAGCTTGAACGTTTTTTGTTACTTGGCAGCATGTAGAGGACAGCGGCCCCGCCCAGGAAGCTGGCCTCTGTGCCGGTGACCTCATTACTCACGTCAACGGGGAGTCTGTCCACGGTCTGGTCCACACTGAAGTGGTAGAGCTTATCCTCAAGGTAGGCAGCAGTATGCTTATTCATCCATAGTTGTGCTGTATATTGATAATATAAATATTCTTGTGTAGTTCTTCTGTTTCTGCTAATATAAGGCCACTTAGTTGTCTATTTATAAGTTGTCAATTTCAAGGAAAGGCTATTCATGGACTTAAACAAAGTGCTTGCTGCTCCAATGTAACGCTGGTCTAAATAGCTGTTCAGTTATTTCAAATCCACATTAATTTAGCTAATTTTTTAGTAAGGCAACATTTTCTTGATCAGTTTTCTGTAGATAATTGGCTTGACAGTGGATAATTGTAAGGATCAATGTAGAACTAATTTAATGTGATTAACCTGTGTAGAGTGGAAACAAGGTGACGGTGACAACCACGCCTTTTGAGAACACCTCCATTAAAGTGGGTCCTGCCCGCAAGGCCGGCTACAAGTGTAAGATGGCCCGTCGATACAAGAGGACCATGGGCAAGGACAGCCAGGACAGGTAGGAGCTTACGCACCTGCACCACTGCAAGGCAGCAATGTCTTAGATGATTGTTGTCTCATTAATTAGAATACAATACAAAAGTAAAGGAGTTGCTTTGTTTTGTCTAACATAAAGTGCAAAATGTTCAACAACTTTGTCTTTTTGACTATCTCTTTGTTTATCTGGTGAGATTCCCAATCCATTGGGCAGTGGGTTTGCACATCTTAGCCCATTAATTACAATTACTGCATACTTTACATTGCTAATGACCATTTTCTGAGGTTATCGCAGTTTTAGGTTGATTTCATGTATTCCACATTTTAGCCATTTGCCATTTAGTTTTTATTACTTTTGGTATACTAGGGAAATCAAGCATGTAAGTAAACATTTGACTCTTGAGACTCAGCTGTTGCACAGCAACTAAATGTCTCTCTGCTGGATTTGATTTTTTAACTGCACAGCTCATGAATTTCATGCTTTTTAGTTCACTGTGATGGATTATCTTGTCTCTGCAAGTGGATTCTTAGTGTAGCTGGACAAAATACAATATCTCCTGGCTTGCTTTTGAAAATGGTACAAATGGCAAATTCATGGTGACCTCAAGCTCACCTGGTAGAGTGAGCGCTTGATGTAGGTTTAGTCGTTGACAGCGACATGGGTTCTAATCTGACCTGCCATCCCTTTCTGTCAATCTTCAGTTGCTCTATTCTTTAAAAAAAATTAAAATGGCGAAACCACTGGTATTAAAGACAAATTTATCAACATAAAATCTATTATGTCAATCCCATTTCAAATCTTACTTTCTCTTCCTGTCTTTTCTTTGTATGTCTTGCAGTAAGAAGCGGAACTCCTTGTTCCGTAAGATCACAAAACAATCCAATCTGCTGCACACCAGCCGCAGCCTTTCCTCATTGAATCGCTCTCTGTCCTCCAGTGAGAGTCTTCCTGGCTCCCCGACTAACAGCTTGTCTGCCAGGTCCCCAACTAAGGGCTACCGCTCCACCCCTGAGCCCTCATACCTGGGTAAGACACTGGAAATACACAATCCACATACAATTATTAAAACACAAATAGTCTTTAGATTAATTTGCATTAGAAAGATTTGTTTAAAACTGCACAGAAAACAACTAGATATATTTTTAGAAAACAAAATTGGGAGTTCCAAATTGACTTCCAAAAAACAGTGTATGGCCAGGAAAGTAAGCTTTTAAAACCAGAAATTGTACTCACCCTAAAAGGAAATCATTACTTTTACATCAAAAGTAAAGTACATCTTTTCCTCAGGGATTCTTTATATCTTAATTGATATTTTCTGCTCTGTGTTGCTTTAGGTGCTTCCTCCCAGAGCAGCTCTCCAGCCTCTAGCACTCCAAACTCACCCGCTCCCGCTCAGCACATGAGGCCCAGCTCCCTGCACGGCCTCTCTCCTAAACTCCACCGCCAGTATCGCTCTGCTCGTTGTAAGTCTGCAGGTAACATCCCCCTGTCCCCGCTCGCCCACACACCCTCCCCTACCCAGTCTTCGCCTCCACCACTGCCTGGCCACACCGTGGGGAGTTCCAACACCACCCAGTCCTTTCCTGTAAAGCTCCACTCCTCGCCGCCAGTGGTCCGCCCCAGGCCAAAGAGTGCTGAACCCCCGCGATCGCCTCTCCTCAAAAGGGTGCAGTCAGCAGAGAAGCTAGGCTCACCTCTGACCCAGTCCAGTTCTACAGGAGGGCTGGGGGGTCCGCTGAGGAAGCACAGCTTGGAGGTGCAGCATTCTGAGTACCGTAAGGATGCCTTCCTCTGTGAGCTCGGGCTCCAGAGCCTGCTGGAGACAGAAGGGGAAAATTTGCCCCCTAATCCTCCACCCCTGCCCTCATCCTCTACAAACCCAGGAGCCGGTGTCCTGAAACCTATGAGGAGACTAGGGAGGCAGGAGTCACCGCTTAGCAGGGAAACACTGCTGGCTGGGAGGGAGAGGGAAGAAAGGGAGAGAGCAAGGGAAAGGGAGAAAGAGAGGGAGACTGAAACTGGGGCAGTCCTGGAGAGATTGAGTCGGGTTGGAGCAACAGTATCCCAGTCATCCTTAACAAGAAAACCTCATACAAGTGAGCTGCCCTTTAGTTCACAGGCTGGCCATAGCTCTAGACTAAGTGCAGAAACCACTAAAACTACAACTTCTAGTACACTTCCCAAAACAAGAGGAAGTCTAGGTGGTCTAAAGGGACTTGAAAAGATTCCCCAGAGTCTGGCAGACATAAATTCTAAACCACAAGACCTCAAGGCAGCCAAAAGTGTGTTATCCAGTAGTAGAGATCCCCAGGAGCAGCTATGGGGCACAACTGAACCAAAGCAAGAAGGTGATAACAAGGGTAGGCCTGGTTTACCTGGTGCTGCCTTCACCAAGAGCTCTGCTTCCACTCCAGATAAATCCATCGGCATCAACACAACAGTAAAAGCAGGTCCTCTCAGCATGAACAAAACCTTCAAACCATCAGGTATGGGGGACAGCCTGAGAAAGGCTGGTTCAGAGGGCAGTGACTCAAGGACTCCAGACTTCGGCTCTAAAAGCCCCAAACTCCCAGCTCGCATTCTTGCTCCCGTCATTCCCCCTCATGGGCAGCCGCTCTCGCTGGGCAAGGTGAGGCAAGGACTTGGGCCTGTGAACTGCTACCGGGGAACCCTTGACTGGGAGGATAAATGTCGCCTGGAGGTGGTGGAGGAGCATTCACCTTCCCCTTCTCCCTCCCCGACTTCTGCCATTCCCTCCCTCTGCGGACCTTCCCTCTGTAAGTCACGGCCTGTCTCCCCTGGTGACAAGACAAGTTTTGTCAGCCAGCTGACCACTGTGGCCAAAAACGTCCTTGGGCCAATCAAGCTTGGCTCTCAGGAGGGGTCCAAGAGCAAGGACCAGCAGACTAAGGCAGTGGAGGAGAGACAGGGAGGCACAGCAGCAAAGTCTGACCTTCCTGCTGGAGGTCGAGTGATTGTTGGGGCTGCAGGGGTGACCCAGAGTCATGCTGCTTCACCGCTAGAGAGGGCTGCAACAGGTAGCAACCAGTCAAAAATGTGACCCAATGAGGTTCCTAAATGGGACTTTAGTAAAAAAATAATAATAAAAAAAGATGCCTTTTTGGAAGAATAATGCGACAGAAGTCAAGCACTTAAAAACAATGTACATTCCAGTTTCAGAGTATATCAAATTTTTATTTATTGATTCCAATCATTTACTGATTCTAACTTAAAACCAGAAGTGAAATAATCAACTGTAAAGTTGCATTATCTATGGATTTTCTATTATAAGGTATTTAATAAGAAGACTCTTAATGTAATGTGGAACACTTCATCGTATGTATATGTGTGTGGGTCTATGTGAACGCATGTTATATGGTATTTACTGTACATGTATTATAGGTACAAGAAGGTCAAAAGTGCTTTACGGATCAAAACGTGCTGAAAACTGTGAATACCAAATCCAATCTCTCTGTTTTGTCTTTCAACCAGTCCTTTGTTGTTTTACTGCTTATCCAACAAGACAGTGATAAATTTAGTCACAGTCAAATTGTAATATTTGCATCAAACAACAACTAATGCAGCCTCAGTTTGGCTAGAGCGGGTAAGCAAGCAACAAGATGATTAAGCTAATTTCTTCTTCATCCAGCAGTTTACTGAGTTGCTGTGCACGGTCAGACAAAGCCAAAGCAGGCACTCTGTCAGTGGATGTCATGTCAAGCACTGTCTAGTTCTGTTTGTCACAGCACAGGGGATTGTGTGTGTGTGTGTGTGTGTCTGTGTGTGTGTGTGTTTGTGTGTAAAGCCACCTTGGGTCTATTTCTGGTGGTTCTCGAAGGCTGTGTCCAGGAGGAAAGCGTGTGACAGGGCTCAGCGCTTATCTCCCCTTTGCAGGAGGGCTACCACAGCTCTTTTCTCCCTCTGCCTCCAACTGCAGCCGACACACATGCACACACTCACATTGCCACAGAAGACTGCATTGTCAGCAGCTGATTTTCCTGCATTTAAATTCATACTACCATGGTCTATAATTTGGACGTGAGTGTGTTTGCAAGTGAGTGAGTTAAGAAGTTTGGGAGAGTGGGAGAATGTGCATGTCTTTTCAAGGGGTAATTACACTCAGCACGGTTGACTCAGCAAAGGTTGTGACAGAAACCAAACTGGAAATAAACAGGCAGAAGTTAGGATCCAGCAACAGTTACAGACTTTGCTATCCCCTCTGCTCCTTTATTAACAAATCACGCTGGCTCATTGAGGATACATTTGTTGATATAGTATGTACAAAAGAATTGTTAAGCACATGTACAGTGAATCCATGTGTTGTTTTGTGGCAAAACATGAAAAGCAGGCAGTCTTGGATGTAGCATACCATAATGTGTTTGTCAAAGGGCTCTATATCTAAGGTTGGGTTTGTGGTGGGGACATGGTACAGTATATCACAATGAACCTGTTGCTGTACAAAACAAGGTTATCTGCAGTATAATCAGAATGACTGTGTTATGTTGTTAGATACTAAAAGCTAGGTAGTCAAGATTGATTAATGTAAAGCTCACATGTTGCTATGTGACATACTGATAGAGGTGTTTGAATCAATCTCAGCAAGAGTGCTTAGAAGGACAAAATGTTCACAGGAAAAACAACTAGTGCTATTCTTCCACTGGTCATATTCATCTCCTTAGTAGTTCATTCTCAGTAACTATCCAGTGTACATAATCTTATGCAAATCATGTACAGCTGTGTGTGAGAACTGCTTTCACTATACTACTACTAGCTGATTTACAAAAGAAAGTTCAGGAGTTAAACTATTCAATCCATCTTTGATTTGATGTAACACTTTCTTAAATGATCTTAATTCCTCTAAACTCTACAAATGTAAACTGATTCAACCAACAACAGCAACATCGCAAAGAGGCAGAAGTTCAAAGACAGAAATGTATTTTCTAGTCCAAAAGGGTCTAAAAAGTCAGTTGGGGCAGGTGGGCAGGCTGGCAACATTTTTTGGTTTTTATCTGTCTATGCAGAGCTACAAATGGGGGAAGCTGGTTTTTGTGGTATTGGCAGATCTTTTTCAGTAATATCAAAAAAATGTCTTTATGCATCTTTAATGCAATATATATATATTTAAATATATTTAAAGGGATACTGTTAGCAATCATTCCTTAAATATAACAATGTTTGAAGGTATAATAATGATGTCACACCCCCCATTAGAAAGTCCCACCTACTACACGCATCAGCCAGTTTTTTTATTCAGCATTGTACTCTACTGTCCTCCAGTGGTTCAAAACATCCACTGTTGAAGTGGTTTCTATAAAGTGTTCATTATTAATCCTCTGGAATGAGCATTTATGTAATTAAGCCAAGACCACTAAAACACTGCAGAATGGATGTTGTTAGCCATAGGGTTACTGAGTATGCATTTATGTTTCTGATGACAAAATGTTTGCAGTAGTTGTCAAATGAACACTTGAAACATGACTTTATTCCTTTCTGTTGTTGTGTTCTTCACGTGACTGTTAATTATATCTTCTGGAATAGGGATTAACATTTTTAATATAATATACTGTCTTATATATTCTACTGATAGGATGGAGTTCTTTTATATCTTGATGTAATAAATGAGTTATCAGGTCAGATCTGAGCACCTGATTAACAAAACTAACTGTAATGTAATCTTAAACAGCTATTATGCCCACTTTCAGGCCTTTTCCCAATCGGTGGTGTCTATACTAGTGTTACATGTTGAAGAATTTCAATTTTCTGTATGTGATTGACAGAGAGAGTAGAATAAATGCACTTTATTTGAAAACAAAATCTTAATTTGCTGGTATTGTTACTTTGAAGAAAATATACTGTATACAAATATGGATTTTTCCAATGAACAAGAATTCCAAGTATAAAAACATTCCACATTTCTCTTTTCACTGAAAGAGTATTTATTTGTACCATGGGGCATTTTAGTTTGTGATAGATGTGATTCAAATGCAGACACCTGAAGTGCAGTATGTGGAATAAAATTCTGAGATTTGTTCCAAAACTTGCCTCTCTTACTCTTTTTTTGGTCTGTATATGCTATTAAAAACGCTGCAGCAACCCTTATATCTAAACACTTTTTTGGCTACAGTAGTACAAGAACCATTTTATGTTCATTCTGGCATGGCCTACCAAGCAACAAGGGGAAAATATGTAAGAAACAAATTAGACATTTTCATTGCTGTTTTTTTTCCTGCTATGACATGTCAGAATGTCACATGTTAAAATGCCTAGTAAGGTTGTTTTTTTAAATCTGTCTACAATTTTTTTTTAACATTTAAAATATTGGACACATGTAGCCCAGTAATTGATAGAATAAATCATACATATAGCTATACAAATGTATATGATTAATCTGTTTACTTTAATATGGTTCAGCATCTCCCAACTGATAGGATTTTTGCTTTTAGGTTTTATTACAGATAGTGTATGAAACCCATGATGAAATAGTTATACATTGTGGCATCGTGTTACAGGGGCTCAACAGTTTGGGCACCCCAGGTAAAACTTTTTATTAATGTACATAAAGACGCCAAAAAAAGATAGAAAAATCTCCAAAAGGTATCAAATGACAGGTTAGACAGTAGTATAATATGTCACAAAAAGTTAGATTTTATTTCCATCATTTACACTTTCAAAACAAAACAGAAAAATGGCATCTGGAAAAGTTTGGGCTTGGTATCACAGCTTGGAAACGCTTCTTGTAGCCAGCCAAGAGTCTTTCAATTCTTGTTTGGGGTATCTTCGCCCATTCTTCCAGTTCTCTTGAGATTTTCTGGGCTGTCACGCGCTACTCTTTTAAGGTCTATCTATAGATTTTCAATTATGTTGTGGTCAGGAGATTGAGAAGGCCATGGCAAAACCTTCAGTTTACGCCTCTTGATGTAATCGACCGTGGATTTTGAGGTGTGTTTAGGATCATTATCCATTTGTAGAAGCCATCCTCTTTAACTTCAGCTTTTTTCTCACACACACACAAGTTAGCGTCCAAAATTTGCTGAAATTTTATTGAATCCATTTTTCCTTCTACTTGTGAAATGTTCCCTGTGCTACTGGCTGCAATACAACCCCAAAGCAGGATTGATCCCCCCCATGCTTAACAGTTGGCCAGAGGTTCTTTTCATTAAATTCTGTGCCCTTTCTGCTCCAAACGTACCTTTGCTCATTCCAGCCCAAAAGTTGTATTTTAACCTCATCGGTCCACAGAACTTGTTTCCACAA
>NC_045734.1:16465022-16470940 GCF_008692095.1 Etheostoma spectabile
GCTTGTCTATTTGTTCATTTGCAAACTTCAAACGCTGATTTTTGTTGTGTTGACGTAGAAGAGGTTTTTTTCTGATGACTCTTCCATGAAGACCATATTTGTACAAGTATCTCTTTATAGTGGAATGGTGTAGCACAACTCCAGTGTCTCCAGGTCTTTCTGGATGGATTGTGCAGTCAAACGTGGGTTTTGACTTGTTTTTCTCACAATCCTGCGAGCTGCTCTGTCTGATATTTTTCTTGGTCTTCAAGATCTTGCTTTAACTTCCACTGTTCCTGATGACTGCCATTTCTTAATTACATTCCGAACAGAGGATATTGGCATCTGAAAACATGTTGCTATCTTCTTATAGCCTTCTCCTGCTTTGTGAGCATCAATTATTTTCAGTTCCAGTTTTCTAGACAACTGCTTAGAAAAACCCTTGGTGCTGATTGTTGGGGCAAGGTCAGATGAGTCTGGGCATTTAAGACCTTAAGATTGACATCACTTGGTCTTTCCAGACGATGATTGAGAACAATCCATGACACTGTAAGGTCTCAGCTTTCCAAAGAGGGCGGTGCATGCTAGAAACTCTGCAGGATGCCAACACTTTTGCAGACTTTAAAAGTGTGAATGATGGAAATAAAATCTAACTTCTTGTGACATTATACGAATGTCTAATCTGTCATTTGATGCCTTTTGGAGATGTTTCCATCTTTTCTTGGCTTCTTTATGCATATTAATACAAATTTTTGACTTGGGTGCCCAAACTTTTGAGCCCCACTGTACTGGAATTATAGTGAAAGTATATTATTCCCCTTTTTGCTGGGGACCCACTGGAACTCCCTCAATGACCCCTGGGGGTCTGCCATAGCTGGCTCAGGTTACATATTTGAACATACTGTATTAGACTACAAAACTCTAGTTGGTAGCACACTGCTATTGTCTGTTACTCGGATATTGTCCAATAAGGTTTCTCACAGTGATTACTTCAACCAATGGAGTTGTGTCAGGAAAGGACAACAGGAAGTAAATGTCCGCTGATGTCGAAGGGAGACGCTAAAGCGGTAGCTGCTCAGGGCAAACGCCGCTTCGTACTGGATTATCTTCACCACAGTGTGTACAAATTAGCTTGTTTGTTGAATGAAGAAATGCCTACCGTACTGGTAGCAGCTTTTAAAAAAACATCGGTATCTTTGACCAGTCCGGCTTGAATGCTATGCAGCTAACGCCTGTGACAGTCGTTTTAAATGCTAACGTTACCTAGCAAGCTTTAGCAAGCTAGTGTGTAAGCTACATTACTTTGATCTGTGAAGGCTGCATTCGTGAATGTAGAGTGGGGAAATCGCTGAAATGTGTCACAACACTTCAAGGCATCGATAACCGGCTTTTACGGCAGGTAAGTTACGTGTTAGCTAACGTTAAGTTAGATAATTTTTAATGGTAGGTGAATTAGCTAACGTCTTGTTTAAAGGAGGCGCAACGTCATTGCGGTCACTTGATTATTAGGCTTGGATGTTGTGTTTGAAGAAAATTGTGTTTATTATATTGCATTGACGTCGCGGGGCCAAAATAAATAACGTTATATTTAAATTAGGACTGAGGATGTTGACCATATAGTAAGTTGCGGTCATTACACTCACATTGTCGTAACGGATATATTTCTGTTCTGCGGCAAGTAATTAACAGTTTAATGATGAGTTATGTCATCAAAATCAGATGACTTTCACAGTCGCTGAAAACCCCGGGTAGCCTAACAGTTGCTGTCAAATGCTAATCACATGACAACTTTTTCACATGAATGTTACCATCAGTGCTTTCACTGACTACACGCCGTACCTCTGTTCCCTGTTGAAACTAGCTAGCAACTCATCAGTTTCAAGGCAGAGTGTGACAGTCAGTGGTAATTTCCATTGTGTGTTGTGCATTATGAAATCAATAGTTGAAGACATGACTTGGGTTTACACTGACAACGTTGGATTATTTCTTTTAAATATTTTTCAGGAACTAGGCAGCCTTTGGCCTACAGACTGGTTGTTTTGACAAAAAAAAAAAAATCTTGACTAGCTTTTTTGGGAAGCTTTCAACTGGGGGTGCAAGTAACAATTATCTTTGTTTATTGATAAATTTGCTTCCTCAGAGAGCTTTGCAATCAATACAAAGCCCCTATAAAACCTTTTTAACAGGGAGATAAGTGAAATTAACAGAAGGATCCCTCTTCCAGGATTGACAGATGTGTAAAATGTTCTATAAAGTAGACAGATGAAGAAATGTAAAATGATGATGTAGAGAAACGTATAGCCAATATTAGGTTCAAAAAGTACAAATGCATATTACTAAGTAAATGTTAAGTGTAAGAGTTTTAGGCAGAGTGTAAAAACTGTTAATAATTTACCTAATTTTCAGTCCCCATCAGTTCTGTGTTGCAATGAGGAGCACCAGAGTTCAGCTGTGAGGGCTCAGAGGCATGAACACTGTTTCCCCCAGCGCAGTACAGTACGTAGGGGGAGGGATGCAGGATGAGCTGGTGGAGAGCCGGAGGCAACAGCCTCTGGAACAGCAGGGCAGCTTTGGTCTCAGGCTGCCACAGACACCAGATCCCGGCAGGGAGGCAACCGGAGAGCCCGACGAAATGGACAAACTGAAAGCCAAACTGATGTCAGCTTGGAACAATGTCAAATATGGTTTGTTCTGTAGTCTTGAAGAAACAGTGTGTGCATGCTTCTGTCTTGTTAGATGTGATTGTATTTAAAGCTTTAGTGCGTAACTTTTTGATATTAATAAAAGTCTGTTACATTCAATCTATTGCTAAATGAGTTGCTACAAAGTTAATTAAGACTCAGCCATAGTGAGAAATGCAGAGAGAGTGGTGTGGAGCTATGTTCAAAAGATTGTGTCGTCCAGTGACTTTCGTGCACAAAAACATGAGTGAAGATAATTATGTCTTCTGAAGAGTCCATGCTTTTAATCCTCCATGTCCTCCTTGGCTACTAGCAACTGCGTGGGGGAGGGGGGAGGCTTTCGTGAAAGGGCTTTTATCATATGGATGCATCAAGTTTTGTTGTCCTTTCTTTAGATTCCTCATGGGGTAGGCAAAAACTATAGCACTATAGCTTTAATATACTGTATGTATGCATGATTTTGTACTAATATATTTGATTAAGTCTAGTAAATGTGTAAAAACATGACATCTGACAAAACTTAATTCAGCTCTCCTGCTACTTTGCCCACTTCCATTTTGCCTGCTCCTCTTTCTGTAGGTTGGACTGTTAAGTCTAAAACCTCCTTCAACAAGATGTCACCAGTCACTCTCCTGGGTCACTCCTATCTGCTCAACAGTGAAGGTAAGCTGGGAATAAACACATTTCTCTGACATTGTCAGGGGTGATCGCTTTTTTTTGTTTTGTCTGTTTTAATATAATATATAAATATCTTTTATCTAAAGTGCCTGTCAGAAGATGGAGTGTTTATTTTCGAGACAGACAGACAGACAGACAGACAACTTTGGGTTTGATGTCTTTGACCGTTGTCAGTGGTTATGAGGAACAGTATGAGAGAGAAATGTGGTTATCATTGATTGTTCAGGTACACCTCAAGCTGTGCTAAAAACCCCTCTTTTATGTGAACGCGTCATTGGAAATCAAGGGCATGTTGATGTTGATTCATAGTACAGGCCTCAGGTGTTGTAGCAATGTTATAGTTATGGTTAACAACAATGTGGTAAAGCCTTTTCAAGTCTTTTTGCTGGGTTTACATCAGAGAACAGAAAAGCAGTTGACCCAAAAAAAGACACTTTCCCTTCAGTTTTATTTCACGGACATGTTAACTGATCTTTCTCATTTTAGATAAACATGATAAAATTCAGAAGCCGATTCAATCAACATAGTGTAAGAGTTTCTTTTCTTCTGTCTCGTCCTCCACCCTTTCACTTCCTCTCAGATGAAGTGGAGCGGTTTCGTTTGGCTTTTGTATCCAGAATTTGGCTGACCTACAGGAGGGAGTTCCCACAGCTGGAGGGCTCCACCTGGACCACTGACTGTGGTTGGGGCTGTATGCTGCGCAGTGGGCAGATGCTGCTGGCGCAGGGGCTCCTGGTTCATTTGATGCCCAGAGGTTTGTTTCTCTAACAGATATACACAATTTTCTTTTCACCTACAGAAAATATAGATATTAAAATAAAAATATATTTTCCTTGAAGGAACCCAGTTGCCAATTGCCAATTGGGACCTTTTTAAAGGCTAGCTGATCTAGTTTTTTTTCAGTGCTCTGTTGTGTTGCCAGACAAATGATCAAGTAAACTTTCTGAGAGGGACCTTCTTTTCTTTATATTGATACATGCTGATTAGTATGGCATTCAAAGGATGTATAATAAAACTGAAGACATTTTAAGAAAAGCTATCCCCAGATCTTTAGCCTGACTGTACTTCGCTAAAGTGCAAGCTTTTTTGTATTCTGTAGATTGGGCTTGGCCAGATGCTCAGCAGCTAACCGATGTGGACTTTGAGGTGTTCAGACCACGTTCCCCAGCCCGGGCTGGCGGGGTCCCCATCCCCTCCTTTGGCTCTCCACGGGGATCCAACACCCCCGAAAAGTCCCTGAGTGATCAGGCACCCAAATGCAGCCTGAAGCAAAGACCTGAGTCTGTAAGGGACAGGCAAGCAGAGCCCATCCATCACAAGCTGGTCACCTGGTTCGGGGATCAGCCCCCAGCACCTTTTGGGCTTCACCAGCTGGTGGAAATTGGCAAAAGTTCAGGGAAGAAGGCTGGTGACTGGTATGGCCCCTCTATTGTAGCACACATCCTAAGGTAAGGGTGCTGGAAGAAACAGTGTTTTTTACGAGCAATAATTTACTATTTTCTTAAATGATTAACGTAATTGACACACTTTTTTTCTTCTTCCAGGAAAGCGGTGGCCAAAACCTCTGTGCTTCACTGCCTGGCTGTATATGTGGCTCAGGATTGTACAGGTCAGATTAACAGACTGTTGAATTTAATAATTACCCCTTGTGAGAGTCCAGTTCAGAGGTATCAGTAGGTTTATTGCTGTAATATGTTTTCCTTTGGAAAGAAGTCTTTTTTTTTTTTTCTTCTTTTTTTTCATCATGTTTCTTTGCACTGCAGTGTACAAAGAGGATGTGGTGCATCTATGTGACCTGTCACTAAGCCAGACTCCCGCTGATCCGTCCAGCCAAGCCTGGAAGTCTGTCATCATACTGGTGCCTGTACGGCTGGGAGGGGAGGCCCTCAACCCATCCTATATTGAATGTGTCAAGGTCTGAATATTCTGCCCCCCCCCCCCCCCCCCCCCCCCCCCCCCATCCATTAACCCCTTTGACATCGATGTTTTCTAAAAAATGTTGTTGCTGAACTTAAGTTCTCTGTCATATCTCTTAACTCGTATTGAAAATTATTTTCCAGAACATCCTAAAGTTGGATTGTTGTATTGGAATCATCGGAGGCAAACCGAAGCATTCCCTTTACTTCATTGGCTTCCAAGGTAAGAACTTGAAAAGCAATCAAGGGATTTCAGAACAATATCCTTACTCAGAAGAAGGACCTGATGTTCTTTGGACACAGCTTGCAAGAGGCAGGATCCTAGAGAAGCCAATGTTTTTGCCCATATCTGCTTCAGAAAAATCTGTGCTCATAGTATTGTCTAGACGTAGTGTACTTGCACAGAACATGATGCACTCCTTCCACTGCCTCCCTTAACCTTCACCTTGTCTAATGTTGTGTAATTACTGTCAGAAGGAAAGAGAGAAAAACTAGCAGTCTGTGACAGGCCTAGATCATGTTAACCAAGCAACCAACACAAATATACTTCTCACTAATCATTTATTTCCCCTAACTGGAACAATGATTCTGAAAATCATCAATAAGACAAATAGAAGAAGAAAGAAGTTGTTGCAGAAATAACCTTTTTTTTTTTTTTTTTTTT
>NC_045734.1:16470950-16489534 GCF_008692095.1 Etheostoma spectabile
TTTTTTTTTTTTTTTTTTTTTAAATACAGCAGTAGACTTATGGCATTTGGTATTAGCATCAATACTCAACCATGAAAGTTTCAGCTTGGGTTAGTGGGAATAAGATCTAAGAATATGAAAACAGCACTTTGCAGGTGGAGATTTTAAACTTTTTATACAGTGTTTCAATTCCTCTTCCTGTCTGTTAGACGAGCAGCTGCTGTATCTAGACCCTCACTACTCTCAGCCTGTGGTGGATTTCTCACAAGTCAACTTTTCACTGGAGGTTGGTTGCATTGTCTTCATCTCTCTTTACATGTTTTATCACTATCCCCCCTCCTCTCCTCCATTTGTCTGGCTTTGTCTCTTTTTTTTCTTTTTTTTATCAGATCATTTTGGACTTGGACCATGTGACTTTCATGATCAATAGTGCTTTGACTGTACAGACCATTGAAGATCGCATGTCCTGTCATGAACATTTATTGACCAGTTATTGTATGGCCTCTGTCTCTTCTGTCACTCTCTAGTCATTCCACTGTAGCTCTCCCAAGAAGATGCCCTTCAACCGTATGGATCCCAGCTGTACCATCGGCTTTTATGCCAAGAACAAGAAGGACTTTGAGTCTCTATGTTCTGCTGTTAGTGTGGTGAGTTTTTGCACCCTCCTGCCAGGATCTGACTCTAAATTTAAAAGCATTAAATAACAGGAGGGACAATAACATTTAACTTCCTAACTCCCTTGATCTAAATATTGTGAACCTGTCCTTTTTAACAAAGAGATTAACCAACAATGCTACAAGCCCCTACTATACATATGTAGCTGTCAGGCTGGAACCAATTAGCTTCCGGGAATCACCTGTACACTCATTCATTCAGTGACTGACAGACTTGAAAACGTGAACCTTTTTCTTGAAGAAGTTACACTACTGGTCAAAAGTTTGGGGTCACTTAGAAATTTCCATTGCACTCCATTATAGACAGAATACCTGCTGAGATCAGTTGCATTGTTTTGTTTTTTTATTAACCAGGGTAGCAGTTTTCATATTCCATTATGTGCTTTCATAATTGCAAGGGTTTTCAAATTTT
Source organism: Etheostoma spectabile (assembly GCF_008692095.1). Classification (NCBI taxonomy): domain Eukaryota; kingdom Metazoa; phylum Chordata; class Actinopteri; order Perciformes; family Percidae; genus Etheostoma; species Etheostoma spectabile. The sequence continues at coordinate 16,472,016 of NC_045734.1, forward strand.
TTTTCTAGTTATTTTTTTTGTTTTAAAATGATATCAGATTAGTAAACAGAATGTGCCTCTGGAACATTGGATCAATGGTTGCTGATAATGGACAATGTAGATATTGCATTAAAGATCAGCCACCCACTCAGATCAGCTGGTATTATGTCTATAATGGAGTGGAATGGAAATTTGTAAGTGTATTTGTAATTTCCTTCTTTTCATATTGTGTTAACTGAACATCTGTTTGATTCTTGTATTTTTAGTCAAATAACGAAAAGCAATTTGAAGACCTCAATGTAATAGACTGATTCATAATGCAAATAACTATTGGTTACAGCTTTAGTTTAATTTTGACCAACAAACAATGTAAAATAACTTAATTTAATAGATATTCATGTGCTCTCTTAACATGACATTTTCTCAATCAATACTTGAATCATTCTGTAGCATTCTAGGACGTTTTATTGACTTGATCTTGTTTTCTTACCAGGCCCTGTCATCAACAAAGGAGAAGTACCCCATCTTTACTTTCGTAGAGGGCCAGGGTCAGGATTATGGACTTGAGGGTCACTGCAGCAATCACAGTGGACCTGCAGCCCACATTCTGCCCCCTGGCAAACTGGGGAGGAGTAACAACAGAACAATCAGTGATGAGTTTGTCTTCCTGTAAGGTACCAAGGAGGATGCTCTCTTAGCACTTACCAGCAGGGGGCAGAGAAGGACACCTCATTTTCCTTTCAAAGGGAAGGACATGATTCTGCTGATGGTGCAGCTGCAAAGTGGATGAGACGCTTTTGTGCTTTATTACTTTTTACTGGTCAACGGAAATAAAAACTGTGTGGCTCCTGTCATCCCCTTTTTGTGTGGATGGTGGTATTCTATGCTGACAGGCATTAATGGGTACAGTGTGGAGCATTATTTTACTAGGCAAAGGCACTATTTCAAAGTGGATCATGGTTGGAAATGTTTCAAGTACTTGAAGTCTTTTTGATTTTCTTTATCAGACCCTCAAAAAACCTCAGTAGGTCATGTGCGATCAAAATCACGTGCTTAAAAGTACTCCAAATACACTCAATTACTGTCTTCCGCCTGGTCTGAACTGCACAGGAAGGTGATGTGTGGTCGACATGATATTTAATTATCTCACTGGTCAGTGAAGGGGGATGGTGCCTGATACTGATCTTAACTTGTATGATTTGCTGAAAATGTTTGTTCTTTAAATTTATTTATAGGGTATATGAATGTGTGAGCAAGTGTGGTGTTAGTGTATATTACATTTTCTTAAATAAGTGTACTGATGTATTTAGGTGTCTGACACATTGGATTTCGCAAAGCTTTCAAATTCTTCCAAGAACATCTTGAACAGATGTAAATTCATTCTAGTGTTGCAGTCTGGTCTGAATTTCACACAAATGCCCAGGGTCTCGATCTTCCACATGCTGTGTCGCTCCATTATTGGTCATAAAGAAAATAACATTCCCAAAAAGTTAGTCAAGCTCCCAGGTTGAAGAAAAATTATCCCTTCAGTTGGAGATGCATGTGTTTCTTTGCCTGGTGAAATGGCTTGTCCCATTAAGCAGGATCATAAAGTTATCTGGATACATTTGCAAATTACAACCCAGAACGGCTCTTTTTACATAAGTTTAAGTTCTAGGTTTCACTTGGCAAAAACCAACCCAATCTGAATAGAATGTTTGCCTTCAAGCTTTTGTTGCAATGTCATTTGTGTTTAATCTGTCCCTTTTTACATGGTTACTACTGCAGGTTGCCCTACTACTGTTTGGTTTGTTGTCCTGATTAAACTTCAAACACTGGAATCATGTTTTACTGGTATCTCATACTCAAGATATTAGCAGTTTTAAGGATATGCACTGTTTTGTTCTTACCTGATCACTGCTGTAGGAGCACCGACTGTTTATTCTCAGGCAAAGTGCCGTGTTTGTCTTCAAAAGTTGTTTTGCAGTTAACTCAATTCAACTTTTTAAGCAAATATGTTTTTTGTGATCTGGTTTCGTGTTTAACTCTACTAAGGAAGTAAAATCTATAACTTTGGCAAAAAGGCATTATAATTGAATACACAGGTATATGCTTATAATTCCTACTCGTCAGTGATGTCCATTTGACATTGTTTTTATAAATCACAATGGTGGTAAATCGTTGGTGCTGTGGTAAATGTCGTTCAATGGTTTAACATGGTTTTATTAGTTTGTTAGAACAAAAGGGGTTGGATTGAATTAATTTGACAAAAAAGTATTCTTCAAAATTCACTGAAAATAAACTGGTATAAAATGATATATGCATACATTCCATAAAGTACATCAAAAGCACCAAATTTCAAAACACTTAATTCTCCTGTAATGTAATGGTATTACATTGTGAGAGCATATCTGCTGTGTACGGTAAATGTTACACAGGAAAAGCAGTAAAATGTTGCTGTAGTTATGGATGCAGTTTATTTTTAGATGTTTTAAAAGTTTACAGCGCTGCAGGTTGTCATTTCAAAGAAATAATGTGTTTATTTGCGGAGCATCTTAAGTGTGGGAATTTCCGTACAATGAGGTAGATGCACATCTTTTGTATGTAGCACATTTGTTTATTTGAATTCAGTGAGAATCATCCAGAAAATCCATAGGTTCATGCTGCGTTTAGGTTTCAGCGTCTGCAAGCTCTGAGAAATCCTAAAATACCTATTGGAAAAAAATAAATACTTGATCCTTGTTAACTAGCATTTAAAAAAATATTTTTTTTCGTTTGCTTGTTTTTATTAGGCCTACTTTTGTTCAAAATTCGTAGATGATTAATGTTTTCTTTTCTTTTCTCCCTAGTACTGTAGCTTTTTATGATTTGTTATTAATTTACTATTATGTAGCTTTTGTTGGTTGAGGATTTCAATGTTTTAAAAGGCTTGATTTAAGCATATGCCAGTACAGATTTGATGCACATTGTGATAATGCCTTGCTGTAGCTGCCCACGCATGCGCGCTGCTGGAGAGCAGTGACTAGACATTCGGTCATAGAAGCGGTGGAGGGGGCGCTCGAGCCGCGTCGATGAAACAAATCTACGCTTGAAGGCAGATTATCAAGAGGGTGAGTAGACTAATTGCGTCAACTGGTGCGCCTTATTTTATTCCCCACAAAAATAAACTCGGGAGCGCAGAAATTCAGCCAGAAACAACTGTCCTGTTGATGCGGGTAGGTCAGTCGCGCAAGCACAGTCCGCCATTCCCCTTTTTATATTTAACGATACACCCCATCATGGTCTGAGCGAGGAAAATCTCAGTGGCATGGGCTCATCTGCATAATTTACTAAATTTCCCCGCCTTCAGTTCAAATGCAGTGGTAGACCCTGCAGCTGTAATTGCATATGCGCGCAACGGGTGACTTGGTGCAGCAGCAGGAGAATGGAGAGTCTTTCTCTGATAGGCGTTGGATAAAATTCACCCATATCTTGAAAAGGTTGTGCACTTACTTCATTTGTCAGAAAAGCATAGTTGAAGGCATGTATGCAGCCTCATTGTCAACATTATTAATTGTCTAATTAAACCACTAAATAATGCTAATTTAGATCACTAACTTTTGCATATTGCATTGTAAAATTTGTTTTTTTTTGCAAAGATCATGTGCTCGCTGTCACTCCCTCTCACCTTGTTCTTCATTTCTTTCAGGCCCTTGCTGCTCATCCAAGAGCAAGAGACCCCGGGCGATGTCGACACCAGATCCCCCCATGGGAGGCCCCCCTCGCCCAGGTCCTCCCTCCCCTGGGGCGATGCTGGGCCCCAGCCCAGGGCCCTCCCCAGGCTCCTCTCACAGTATGATGGGCCCCAGCCCTGGCCCTCCATCCTCGGGACACTCCCAGCCAGGGCCCTCTGGATACGGCCAGGACAACATGCACCCTCCGCACAAAGTAAGGATGTGCAAACACCCAACATCCCGCTGAGACACACCACCACCGCTGTTAATTCCAGTCCTTTAGGAAACTCAGGTGGAGTGTCAGTAGTTATTTTTAAATTTATATACCACATATTTAATGTTATTTATGCATATTAAGGAGTGTAAATATCACATTTACATGATCTGTGAACTCTACCACGCAGCTATATTGACTTTAATTCCACAGAAAAACATAAAACTTGATCAACTGTGGACAAGGAAGATTTGCATTTTTTTTTATATGACTGGACCGTCACTCTAAATTTCTTAATGCCTCCACAGTATCACAGTGGGCACATGCTAACACAGGCACATTTTATCACTTATCCATATTTCAGAATGCAATTATTACTTTTAGCCTGTAATACCTGTAAATAACTGCAGCTGCATATTAATCTATACATTATTGTATATTATGTTACAACTCCTTAGATTTTTATATATTATTACTGTTTTATTATTTATTTTAATTTGCTTTTTCTTTAGCAACACTGTGTTGTTTTTGTAACTGAAACTACTTAATAATTTTGAATCGGATGATAGTTTCATTTTAACCTTATTAGATTTCTCCCACAGCCCATGGACAGCATGCATGAGAAGGGCATGAGTGAGGAGAGCCGCTTCAGCCAGATGAAGGGACTATCTATGAGACAGGGCGGGCATAGTGGTATGGGCCCCCCACCCAGTCCTCTAGACCAACATTCGCAAGGTAGGCACGCTAGACTTATCTTGAGCAATTTCATCCTTTCCATCATTGTGTAAGACAAGTTGTGTTCTGGTTATGTGGTGTGGCTGGCTCATAATGTAGGGAGTATCTCTGTTGTCGCAAGTCATCAAGTGACTCATGAGCCATTGTTTTCAAACTCTTTAACACATTTCTTTTAACATCAAAATACTAAAACTTGTACAATGGCTCAGTCTAATAAATGAGTTGTTAACAGGCAGGCAGCAACTGTGTAGCTTGGCGTCTGCATACAGTCCACTATTAGGAAGGGATACAGGAAATGAAACAACACAGTCAGCCAGACAGACAGGCTTAGTACTGTGAAACAGAGTTAAAAACATTAGGAAATAACAGTCTGGCAAGAGTACGCTGAAGGCTCTTGTTAAAGGAATAGTTGCAACATTTTGGGAAATCAGAGTTAGATGAGAAGTTCAATAGCACTCTCATTTTGGAACGTAAAATACAAAGCTACAGCCAGCAAACAGTTAGCTTAAAGACGGGGACGAAGCAAGCCAGGCTCTGTCCATAGGAACAACATCCACTTACAAGCTTCTCTAGCTCACTGCTTCACATGTTGTACTTTGTTTATTTCATATGAACCACAAACACCAAACACAAAGAGAGAAGTGTAAAACCACTATATTGGTTTGTGGTTTTAAGGGTATTATGTTTAGAAATGTTTCTTTCTGTCTGTGTCTTCCAGGATACCACTCTCCATTAGGGGGCTCTGACCACTCCAGCCCTGTCCCTTCAAATGGTCCCCCCTCTGGACCGCTGATGCCATCGTCCTCCTCCTCCTCCTCTGGTGGTCCCGGCTCTGCGCCTACACCTTTAGATGGCCCCAGTGGAGATCAACACACTCTTGGTCCCAATAACCGTACTGGCCCTCCAGGTAGCTCCGGCCCAGGCCCCAGCCCTGGACCCAGCCTTGGCCCCAGTCTCTCCACCCTTGCATCTGGCCTTGAATCTGGAGTCCCTCCATGCCCTGGAGGTCCTGGTGGCCCTACTCCCTTTAACCAGAACCAGCTTCACCAACTCAGAGCCCAGATCATGGCTTATAAGATGCTGGCCCGTGGGCAGCCACTGCCAGACCACCTCCAAATGGCTGTCCAAGGGAAGAGGCCCATGCCGGGGATGCAGCAGCAGCAGCCCATGTCCAGTTTGGCTCCTGGATCTGGAGGTGGGCCAGTAGGTGGACCAATAGGACCAGTACCGGTGCCTGGGCCAATGGGCTCAGGCTACAGTCGAGCTCATGGTGAGCACACATGGGGAATGTCTGGAATACCAAGCTATATGCTGTGGTATGATGGGTAATTGATAGAAGACACATTTGTACCTAACATTGAATCTTCATACTTAGCTGCATAGTTTTACAAATGTCTTCTTTTCAAATTTGTTTTACGTTATATATGTGCCATTTGTCTTAAGACCTTTTTGTTTCTTTAGGAATGATGGGTCCCAACATGCCTCCTCCAGGCCCATCGGGCACTCCAGCTGGGATGCAGGGCCAAAACCCAAATGGACCTCCCAAGTGCTGGCCAGAAGGTAGAAGGTGTTGTTGCAAGACTTTAGTTGAACTTGTTGAATGTGAGTAGCTCAGGTATTAGAGGAAGAGCGGCTAAGTGAGAGCTAGTATGTCCATATAAATTCCAATTATGACCTCTTATCCAAGTAAGAACACATATTAGTTAGGATAGGAACAGAATGTTCATATGACGCCAATTTTTGTCCTTTTGATAAGAGTTTGTGGTTTTAGCGTTCACTTTGTAGACACTGGCTGATTATACTGTAATGATAAAGACACTCATTGCCTGCCTCTTCTTACATTTATTCTACCTTCCAGTATTTTCCTAATATTTATTTCAAACAAACTATTTCTGAATATTTAAAGGTGCCCTGCTTAGTTTTCTTGTAAACAATAGGTTACATCCATGTTTACTTGCTATTCAATTAAATTAAATTTTATTTATAGTATCAGTTCATAACAATAGTTATCTCAAGACACTTTACAGATAGAGTAGGTCTAGACCATACTCCATAATTTACAAGGACCCAACAGTTCTAGTAGTTTCCTCCAGAGCAAGCAACAGTGCGACAGTGGCGAGGAAAAACTCCCTTTTAGGCAGAAACCTCGGACAGACCCAGGCAGGCTCTTGGTAGGCGGTGTCTGACGGGCCGGTTGGGGTTAAGTGAAGAGTGGCAATAACAATCAAAAAAAAAAATATTAGTATGTAGTAATTCGTGGCATAGCAGGGCACTGTGCGGCATTTCAAGGCACAGCAGGCCGTAGCAGGGCACCGCAGAGCATAGCAGGATGTGACATGGCATCGCAGAACGTGTAGCGGGACCATGGCGACAGCTGCTACCATGATTTTGGAGCCTCCCTGATCCAAGGAAACATGCTGGGCAAAAAAGAACACAAGGACTACCTAGCAGTCTTCTTCTGCCCTGTCTTTGTTGGTGCATTGCTCAGTGTCTTGGTGCCTTACTGCCACCAATTGTTGAACTGAATAGCGTGAAAACAACAGAAGGAATGTTTACGTTGTTGCCTTCCTCATGTGCCCTGATGGGTGTGCACTGCAAACAATATTGGGGCCTACTCATAAGATTATTGCTCCATACTGCTGCCAATGTCTAAATGTTGCTTAAACCTTACAAAAAAACAGAATTAAAGGGAAGACACTAAACTTTTACATTTTTTACTATTAAAATTATACATTTTCTATACATTGAATGTAGTCTTCATTCCCACACTTCACTTTCCTCCAGGCCCCATGGTGAATGCAGCAGCCCCCTCCAACGCACCCCAGAAGCTTATTCCCCCTCAGCCCACTGGTCGACCCTCTCCTGCACCGCCTTCAGTTCCCCCTGCTGCCTCCCCAGTAATGCCTCCACAGACTCAGTCCCCCGGCCAGCCAACACAGCCTACTCCCATGATGCCTTACCATGCCAAGCAGAACCGCATAACCCCCATTCAGAAACCCTGTGGACTCGACCCAGTGGAGATACTGCAGGAGAGGGAGTTCAGGTACATCTTATTACTTTTCCTGTAGTGGGAAATGACGGAATCCAAAGGGTTGAATGGTTATTCTGTACTGTACTACAAGCAGTACATTGCTGAAGAGTTTTTGCTAAATTTGTCTTTTTTTTTTAAAGTTTTCTGTTGTTTTTTCTTGTGTACTGTATAACAGAGGTATTCAAAGTCTAAAGTACAAAAACCCAAAGCATGAACAATTAATAATAAATTCAACTTAGTACTCCCTTAGGTTACAGGCTCGGATCACTCATCGTATTGCTGAGCTGGAGAACTTGCCGGGCTCCCTGGCTGGGGATTTACGTACCAAAGCTACTATAGAGCTCAAAGCCCTCCGACTGCTTAACTTCCAGAGACAGGTACAGTTTGCACTACACCATCAAGCTTCAGATTTTCACCTCTAACTTTCACAACATCACATGTTTGAGATTTTTTCAGTAATGGTGGTTGTGTTAATGATGAGTCAATGATTGTATATTTGTCTGTTTATATGACTATCCACAGCTGCGTCAAGAGGTTGTGGTGTGTATGCGTCGCGACACAGCGCTAGAGACTGCCCTTGATGCCAAGGCCTACAAGCGAAGCAAGCGTCAATCTCTGCGAGAGGCGCGCATCACGGAGAAACTGGAGAAACAGCAGAAGATTGAGCAAGAGCGCAAACGCCGGCAGAAACATCAGGTAAAGGACATATACAGTCATGATGTTGCCTTTGATAAGATTAAAAAGGGTGTTTTTGATTGACTCCTCTCGTTTTCTGTGTATTGTCTTCTCTGTCCTTCATCCCATACAACTCGTACCTTAGGAGTACCTCAACAGCATCCTGCAACACGCCAAAGACTTCAAAGAGTACCACCGCTCCATCACAGGCAAAATGCAGAAACTGACCAAAGCTGTGGCCACCTACCATGCCAATACTGAACGGGAGCAGAAGAAAGAGAATGAGCGCATTGAGAAAGAGAGGATGAGGAGGCTCATGGTAAGAAGAAACCACACAGACACAGTTACACACTTTCCAAAATACACATACCCTCCTTCACACACTGTATATGTGTCTGTCCTTCCAGGCTGAGGATGAGGAGGGCTATCGTAAACTGATTGACCAAAAGAAGGATAAGCGCCTGGCCTACCTGCTGCAGCAAACTGACGAGTATGTCGCCAACCTCACCGAGTTAGTCAGAGCTCACAAAGCTGCGCAGGCCCTCAAGGAGAAAAAGAAGAAGAAGAAGAAGAAAAAAAAGGTATTTAAAACAGCAGTTCTGGAACCAGTGATCTTTGTTTGGAATAATTAATTGCTTTGAGAGATGAATATGATCTCTGTTGTGATTCGACAACTTCTTCTTGTCTTGCAGTTGGAAAATGCCGAGGGTCCTACTCCTGTCATGGGTCCTGATGGCGAGGTGAGCAGATGCAGCAGCTGTAGTGATGGCATTTAAAGGTTAACCTTGTGTTGGTTACTGTAAATCTGTTTAAGTAAGGGAGAGGTAGTTCAAGCAGATATTTAAAGTCACTGATTTTGTGATACATTTTGCTTTTCAAAAATGCTGGGTTCACATTCTATTCACATTTTTTTGGGGCTTTCAGTGATCTCCAGAGAGACCTCCTTTTAAACACAACACAGATTAAATTTCACACAAAGTTTTGCTTTTTAGTGTTGTCATTTAAAAGTAAAAGGGTAAAATAAAGATTAAAAAAATCTGCACACAGTTCTTTGCTCCCAAAATGGTTCTTTTGTTCACTCTTACTGTGCAACATGTTGATCAACTAGATTTCATAAGACACAAAGTGGCACAAATATATACATGGCTCAAAATAAATCTTTACCTGGTCACCAAACTCAAAAGCCATTGGCCATAGCCCACGTCAGCCTTGTGTGCATGTTCAGAAAACAAGTGAGTAAATAATCTATCAGAGGTGACAACAATTGTAATCGCAAACAATATGAGTTACTGTCAAACAAATCCCCAAAGAGAAGAAAATGTGTGTAAAAGTGTAGAAATAATATTAATGCAGCATACGCTGATTACAAAATTATAATTGGATGTTTGTGTGACACTTATTGGTTGTCAAATTGGCCAAACACTAGAAGCATTATGATCACTAGTGTAAACTTAACTTCTACACATAGTAGCTTTGTCTCATTTCATTTAAACCCACCCTAATGAGACTCGCCCAGTCCGAAATTTAACTTGAACCGAGATAGATAACTTACCCCCTCCCCTGCAGCCTCTCGATGAGACGAGTCAGATGAGTGACCTGCCTGTGAAAGTCATCCACGTTGACAGTGGGAACATCCTGACAGGACTGGACGCTCCAAGAGCTGGACAGCTAGAGACCTGGCTGGAGATGAACCCTGGGTGAGACTGACTGTACAGAGGAAAAGAAGCTTTTGTATGAAAATGTGTGTGTGTGTCTATGGCTGTAGGTACAGCAATGTAAGGTAGCCTGCTGAACCGTTGATTAAAATAATGAATGATGAAGGAAGAATTGCCATGAAATTCCTGGTCCACGTAGGACAAATTAAAAATCTGAAGTGAATTCTCATCCGGCACCATCAGCTGGCTTGAACCTTAGTTGTAACTTAGATTTATGCTACATAACACAGGATAACATAAGATAAGATTTGTGTGGATGGTAAAGATGCTAACTGAAATGTGGCTTGCGGCCAGGTAAAATATAGAACACAAAGAGAGCATGCAGGTTAAAGTACATAAAACATGTTAAAATTCATTAAACACGTACGGAAGCCATGAGAGGCAAGCAGGAAAATAATTTTTGGGCTCTTTTCTTCTAAAAGAAAAAAGAAAAAACTAAACACAAGGTACATATAGTGTGTGTTAGCAAGTAATATAATGTTGCAGTGCAATGTTTTCTTTTGGCCAGCCAAAACTTTCAAAATTAGAAAATGTAATGCTAAAAAAAACTTTTTTGCTTGCCTCTGAGGGCTTCTGTTAACATGAATACACCAAGAGACAACAAGAAACTTAGAGTATGTTTAGCCATCAACAAAACATGTCAACTGTACGTTAGTGTGCTTAACATTACATTGCTAAACATTAGCATGTTAACTATTTAACATTTGCAAGTTTCCAACTCGCCCGAAGATATATAACCAATCAGAGCCGAGAAGTTTCTACCACCGCAGTGTCAATGAAAACTGTCAAACTGTCAAACTGTCAAACTAGGCAGCGCTGATCAAATATGAATCAAGATTCTGTAACTGCATTGCCTATTTCTCGCCTTAACTGTACGTTTACAGAAACAGATTTTAGAAAACAGTTTCACTGTAAAATGAGAATGTTTCTGATTACGTTGAGACAAAGCCAAGCCCTGGCAAACTTTGTCATTTTATAGCTAAACAGTACACTAAAATATGTTTCTGAAAAAATAATGCGAGAAATAGGCTATTCAGTAAAAGAATCTTGATTCATATTTGATGAGTGCTACCTCGTTTGAGGGGTTTAACCGCAGTTCCAGAGTAGTGCTTACTGTGTTAGACAGCTCTGTTTGGTTGTTTTCCTTTTGCCATTCGAGCACCAGGAGGAGGAAGAGGAATTTTTTTCATTGATTTAGTATTCATGTAGTCATGATTCATGCAGTACTGTCAGGAGGATATAGTGACAGTTTGACAACAAATATGACAAAAAGTAATTTTCCAACTGTAGCTTTAAGCCAGCTTTTTTAATGAATTCACTTTAAGGCTTTTAGGTGTGTGATTAAAAATTAACATCTGCATGAGGGTGACCTGTACAGTAAAAAGGTTCAGACACAGGGGCTGATAGTCAATCTGATTATGCATGTATTTTGTCCAGTTATGAGGTGGCTCCTCGCTCAGACAGTGAAGACAGCGAGGAGGAGGAAGAGGAGGAGGTGGGTTGTTTTAAAAGACATGTTTAAAGCCAGTTTCATATTCACTGCTCAAATCACTGACAAGCTGTCTGGCAGGAGGAAGAGGAGGAGCCTCAGCCGTCGGCTACTCAGGTGGAGGAAAAGAAGAAGATTACAGACCCCGACTGTGAAGATGTGTCAGAGGTGGACGTCCGACACATCATCGAGTGAGTACATATAAAGAGTACTACACTTGGATACATTTTTCTACCATTTATGTTCTTAGGGCCACCCAAACAAAACATACATGTGCTCATAAGGTATTTACAAAAAGTGTCCATCGAATGACTTAATGCCATGATTAGTAATAAAACTGACATGTGCTTCCTCTGCAGAAATGCTAAACAGGACGTGGATGATGAATACATCGGTGCAGCGTTCGCCCGAGGCCTCCAGTCTTATTATTCTGTGGCTCACGCTGTTACAGAAAAGGTGGAGAAACAGTCCAGTTTGCTAATAAATGGACAACTCAAACAATATCAGGTGAACAAGCACAATCAGATAGATTACATGTTAATCTCTACCTTGCCATACACAAATACAATTTTGAATTTTATGATTTGACAAAGGAGATACATGCTTTGCTTGACTGTCAGATTAAAGGTCTGGAGTGGCTGGTTTCCCTCTACAATAATAATCTGAATGGGATCTTGGCAGATGAGATGGGTCTGGGAAAAACCATTCAGACTATCGCCCTCATCACATACCTCATGGAGAACAAACGACTCAATGGTCCCTACCTCATCATTGTACCCCTCTCGTTAGCATAAAGTCCTTATTTGCAAAAATATCTTGTTTTGTTCTTATTCCTCATGGAAGGTATTTGCACAAACACAATACAAACACTTCATACAAATGAAGAAAAATGGATTTTGTAGTATTCGGAATAAATTGCTGCCTCTCATTGACAGAACTCTTTCTAACTGGGTGTATGAGTTTGACAAGTGGGCACCGACAGTTGTCAAAGTGTCCTACAAGGTGGGTTTTTGCAGCCAAAACGTGTGTTTCTACAAATGCACTTATCAATTGTTTTGTAGCTTTTGCTTTTATTGTCAAATATTGAGACCTGCTGAAGTTGATATATTGAAGGAGATTATGCTTTTTATATATATATATTTATACCTATTTTTTTCATATTTGTAATTTTAAATGTTTCTTCTTTCAGGGGTCTCCTGCTGCCAGGAGAGCCTTTGTCCCCCAGCTGCGCACTGGCAAGTTTAATGTTTTACTCACCACTTACGAGTACATCATCAAGGATAAACAAGTACTGGCCAAGGTGAGATGAGATGTACAAACACAAGCAGAAGGACACGCTCAAACACACCCAGGCACTCATAGTAAAATCATTTTTTGTTAAAATTTGATTTTGCTTTATGTGTTTTTCTTTGTCGTCTCCCACTTCCTAAATCCCCAAAGTCTAAAAGTATTTTAACCTGGCCAATCTGACCGCCCCCTATGCTGCATCTCAGTGCTTTCTCCTAGGTGCTGCCACACTGACACCACCTGTATACCGCGTCTCCCACTGTCCTCTGTGAACGTCATGCTGCTATGCACTCATGTAGTCATATAGGCTTCCTGACTGCTCAAAGGTGGGTGTTGTTCCCCATGTAGTGGCTCAAGGCTTTGGCTTGGGACTGAGCCAGCATGGTCATGAGGACACTGGATAAGAGATCTTCCTTATGACCACTTTATGTTTTTGGTTGGTTTGGATCCAATGAGACTGTATAGTCACAGTTTTATCTATATGTACTCCTCTCTTCACTCCCTTACCTCAACCCCACCAGATTCGTTGGAAATACATGATCGTGGATGAGGGCCACCGTATGAAGAACCACCACTGTAAGCTGACCCAGGTCCTAAACACTCACTACCTGGCCCCACGGCGAGTCCTGCTGACAGGAACGCCGCTGCAGAACAAACTACCTGAGCTCTGGGCGTTATTAAACTTCCTCCTGCCCACCATCTTCAAGAGTTGCAGCACCTTTGAGCAGTGGTTCAACGCCCCTTTCGCTATGACTGGAGAGAAGGTAGAGAGAGTGACTCAGCTGTGGCCACATTCCATTTCTTTTTTTAAAGTGTTTGAGATGACAACAGGCAGGAAGTATACTGCCTTTCTTGCCAAATAACTTCTTTGTTATTTTACTCTCCAGGTGGACCTTAATGAAGAGGAGACCATCTTGATAATCCGCCGTCTCCACAAAGTACTTCGTCCCTTCCTGTTACGCAGATTAAAGAAGGAAGTGGAGGCACAGCTTCCAGAGAAGGCATGTTTCACCTATTTCAACACACACACAGCAGACACACTAACAGATACACATGCAAATAGACAAGCACATATTAGTCCAGATTATCTGCTAATGGATGGGAAACAAATCCTCAAGTGTTCTCTAGTGTTTTTTATTTTTTTATTTAATATTTGCAATGCTGGTAAATGTAATGGTGGCTATACCTCTAACCCCCACACTTCTTTCATTTAATTCCTTGTGTCTTCTCTCCGTCAGGTGGAATACGTGATCAAGTGTGACATGTCATCTCTTCAGAGGGTGCTGTACAGGCACATGCAGGCCAAGGGGGTCCTGCTCACTGATGGATCAGAGAAGGACAAGAAGGTGAGGACATAAACACAGTGGATATTTGATTGGGCATCGTTATAACTAAACAACACCAAAATAAAATTGTCTCTACTCCATGTGTGTTATGATACAGGATAGTTTTTTTAATAATAGACCTCAAGAATACATGGTACAAGATGATTTATATAACATTTGGAGATGTATTAAAGATGACAGGTCTAGAACTTATACTGCTATTTGTGCCAGACTTGTTGTTTGGCTTTAGTCAGAAAAAGACTTGAATTATTTGACATTTATAAATATTTTTTGGAAAAGTTGCAAATGAAATAAAATCTGATCTTTTTTGTTGGTACTGATGCTAAAGTTTTACTTTCATTCTTAGTGTTATTATTATCATTCTTGGCTCTCAAATTAAAAAAAAAAGTATTGGTTTATTTGAAGCCTTGAGAGAGAATTGATGTCTGTCCTTGGACTAACCTTTATGAATAAATATTGAATGAAAGAATACAATTGTGATTACAAGCCATACGATTTGTCTCATTGTGTTTACCAGGGTAAAGGTGGCACAAAGACACTGATGAACACCATCATGCAGCTGAGGAAGATCTGTAACCACCCTTACATGTTCCAGCAGATAGAGGTACTATTGAGGAGTGTGATGCAAAAAAATGTATTTGGTTCACTGGATATAAGGAGCCAGTGGGAGCGGGTTCTTTACTGATTGGGTTGCGGGTTCCAATTCCCAATTGTTGATGGTCAGACCAGCACCCTATGTGGTAGCATGCTGCCATCGGTGTGTGTGTGTGTGTGTGTGTGTTGTGGTGTGTGTGTGTGTGTGTGTGTGTGTGTGTGTGTGTGTGTGGTGTGTGTGTGTGTGTGTGTGTGTGTGTGTGTGTGTGTGTGTGTGTGTGTGTGTGTGTGTGTGTGTGTGTGTGTGTGTGTGTGTGTGTAATGAATGGCAAAAACATAAAGCGCGATACAGATGTATCATTTACTATATGTGTCTTTTTCCACACAAAGTTGATTTGTGGCGATGCTGAGAAGGAAGCTGAACAACACAAGTCACATACTAAAGTGTTTGCCTTTGTGGGCCCTATTTTAACAATCTAAGCACATGGCGCAGGCCATTTAGGGTGTGTTCAAATCCACTTTTGCTTGTTTGATGGGGGAAAACATAGGTGTGTTTTGGTAAGAACATGCAATAAACCAATCAGAGTGTTATCTCCCATTCTCTTTAAAAGCCAGGCACGTTTGTACCTAGAGCTTTGTATAGTGATAGTGGCTTTGCACTGGATATTTTTATTTGTAATCTTTGTATGTTTGTGTGCTGCTGCTCTCCCTGTGTTGTGTGTGTGTGTGTGTGTGTGTGTGTGTGTGTGTGTGTGTGTGTGTGTGTGTGTGTGTGTGTGTGTGGTGTGTGTGTGTGTGTGTGTGTGGTGTGTGGGGGGTTGTTGTGGTTGTGTGTGTGTGTGCCGGTCCTGTCGCCTGTGCGCATGCGCGCGCTGTGCATAAGCCTAGGCACATTTTACTAATGCGCTGTTAAAAGAACAATGAACTGCTGCGCTATTGGCTTTAGACCAGGTTTTTGTTGGTCAATGCCACAATCACTTCCCGCTGCCTCAAGATAGCAATGCGCCAAGAATGCACCTGAACACACCTCCCTGGGAGACCGGCGCATGGGCACAAAGATGGGAGCAAGCGTATTTGCTATTTAACCCTCATGTTGTCCTCAGATCAAATTTACCCGTTTTCCTAAATCAATGTTCTTTTTAAGTACCCAAAATAACATTATTGATTCCACACAACACTCTCTGACAAGTATAAATCTTCTTCTTTCATTAATTTTGGGGTGTCTTATTGAATTTAGCATTTGGAGTGGTTTTGAAATAGTATTGAGTAAAAGGTGACATATTCCAGTCTGTGATTATCCATCAACATCCATTCCTTTAATTTTAGCCTAAATAATTCCAAATTTCTGCTTTTTAACTCAAACATTAGGTATAATTTTCTATAAATTACGTTAATTATATTAAAGTTAATAAGTTAGTTTTACGTAGTGTTAAACATCAAAAAAGTGCCAAACATTGAAAAAAGTGTGGAAAAAAGGGACAAAAATGTAAGAAAATTTTAAAAACATTGATTAAAATGCGTCAACAACAGTGTTGATTTTCGATTTTGACAGGAAGACAACACAAGAGTTAAAAGAAGTGGGTGCTAGACGGTCTTAAAATAGAAAAGACACTTTGCTTCCAGCTGCAAGACAGGGCTCTTGCAGAATACATTTTCGATTACAGAGAACATTTTCGATTGCTTTTGCAGGAATCTTTCTCTGAACATTTAGGATTCTCTGGTGGGATAGTCCAGGGGTAAGTGCTAATTCCACTTCAAGATCAACGTCACATGTACACAAACTGTAACCCTTGTAACCCAACCACCTACCATTACGTCAGTCCAGACCTGTATCGGGCATCAGGAAAGTTTGAGGTGTTGGATCGAATCCTGCCAAAGCTGAGAGCCACAAACCACAAAGTACTGCTCTTCTGTCAGATGACCTCCCTCATGACCATCATGGAGGACTACTTTGCCTATCGCAGCTTCAAGTATCTGCGTCTGGATGGTGAGACATTTTACCTCTATGCGTGTTTGTGAATTTGTCCTTTATTCTTTTTGTATTGCATTCATTCTTCTTCCTTAAATTTTGTTTTTTATTGTAACACTTTCTTGCTAAAGCTTTATTTCCTTTATGTGCTTTTCTTCTCTTTCCCCTCCTCCCTAACATATCAGGCACTACAAAAGCTGAAGATAGAGGAATGTTACTGAAAACATTCAATGAACCAGGATCAGAGTACTTTATCTTCCTCCTGAGCACGAGAGCTGGAGGCCTCGGCCTAAATTTGCAGTCTGCCGACACTGTGGTTATTTTTGACTCTGACTGGAACCCACATCAGGTTAGATTAATGTTTATTTTAATTTACAAATTTACAAATTAAATCCTAAATCAAGCTGATCTCAACTTCTAGTTGCTTAAAGGGGAATTATGCGGTTTCTTTAGTCATTGGAATGGTTACATGACTTTTTTCGAGTTGCATGGTGGTTGTCTCTGTCACTGCCCAATGTGTGTTGAGTGCAGATTTGAGTCGGGCATGCTCAGATTTAAACGGTTTACGGCAATACGCGTCATACCAGATGAGTTGAGTCAGACCGGCTCTGGTCGAGTGCAGATGTGAGTTGCGCATGGTCAGATTTAAAAGGTTTACGGCCTAACGTGTCATACTGAAATTTGTGGAATCCATGAAATATTAAACTTTTCTCACTACAAACAATAACAGAAGATGGGAATCATTTCAAAAGCATTTTAGCTATCCATGATTGTTTGATTGCTAACGTTAGCT
>NC_045734.1:16489544-16518179 GCF_008692095.1 Etheostoma spectabile
TTCAAGTGACAGCCTTTGTTGTGTTTGATTGTTAACTTGTAGCCAGCAGTGAACGAAATTTGTTAAATAGGTAAATTTTTGTTGTATTGACATTACAAAAGTTTCTTGTTAGCATCTTGTAGGCAAAGTGATGCATGCGCAACTCAAATCTGCACTCGACTGACATTGGGCAGTGAAAGTCTTGCTTCCCCCTAGCGCCTGTGAGAGAAAAAAACACCCTTGCAACTTTCCAATATGTGGTATCTCGTGATATCACGTCTCTCGATGGAACTGCACACACACAGGTACCAGCTAGCTATAAGAACAAGGTAGTGATAGAGTTTTGCACACTATTGTCATGGCTAGGTCGGCAAAAGAAAAGAAGCAGAAAGTTAGAAAAGCATTGTCGGGTGAACAGAGAAAGATGAAACGGCAGACTGAACAGGCAAGGAGTTAGTAACCATACGGCATACACAAGTTGCCAAATATCTATTCCGAACCTATAGAGAAACCTGCTAGCAAAAAGTGTTAGAGGCTAGTGTCTAGGGGACACTTACACATAACAATAGACATGAACACAGCAACAAAGAGACCTCAGATTCAGAATCCAGAGTTTTGAGAAAAGACAATATTGGTTACTAGTAGTCAGTTTGTTTGATTCAACAAGAGAATAGTGCTGAAGCGCTGTGTGTGTAGTAGCTAATTGAACCTTTGCTAGCTTGTGATTTGAATCACAGAGCGCCATGATTTCTTGCATTGTATTTGATATAAATGCATCATTAAAAAAAGAGTCAAACACAAAGTACTGTAAAACTGGAATTTGGGCGAGGAACTGAACAGCGTACCCAGCTAGCAGTATTTTCAGATTTCAAATGTTGTAGAAAAAGCCAGCTTACGCCATTTAAGAATGCCACAGAAGACATCAGTTGAGTTGGTGGTCTGCTAGAGTGAACAGGGCTTTTGTTCTTCTCTAGGACCTGCAGGCTCAGGACAGAGCCCACCGTATCGGTCAACAGAACGAGGTGCGTGTGCTGCGTCTTTGCACAATCAACAGTGTTGAAGAGAAAATCCTGGCTGCTGCCAAGTACAAACTTAACGTGGACCAAAAGGTCATACAGGCTGGCATGTTTGATCAAAAGTCTTCCAGCCACGAGCGCAGGGCCTTCCTGCAGGCCATCCTGGAACACGAGGAGCAGGACGAGGTCTGGGGTCAGGAAGTCTGTCTACGCATTAATGTGTGTGTGTGCGTGCACCAGAAACAATCAAAAGCACAATTTTAAAGAGTGAGCCTGCTTATTGCTCTGATTGCCAATGTGTGTTTGCTGTATTCAGGAGGAAGATGAGGTGCCAGATGATGAGACGGTCAACCAGATGATTGCCAGGAGTGAGGAGGAGTTTGATCAGTTCATGGTCAGTGTTGAAGATAAACTATATCTCATACAAGTCTTTAACTACAGCCTTGACTTAACCAAAATCCTTTCCCTACATACTGTATATTCCGTGGCCCTTTTTTTCTGCCTCTTCCTCCCTCAGCGTATGGATCTAGACAGGCGTCGCGAGGATGCCCGTAACCCACGGCGAAAACCTCGTCTGATGGAGGAGGACGAGCTGCCCACTTGGATCATGAAGGATGACGCTGAGGTTGAACGGCTGACCTGCGAGGAGGAAGAGGAGAAAATGTTTGGACGAGGTTCACGACAGCGGAAGGAGGTGGATTACAGCGATTCACTGACGGAGAAGCAGTGGCTCAAGGTTATTAGCCTCATGCAGCAAGGGCAGAGCTGAAAAAGACATTGAATTTAAATACAACATAAAACTTCTTCGCTTCCTGGAGTAAAGGGTTGATTCTTCTTTTAATCTCTCAGTCTGTGTTTCCCGTGCAGGCGATAGAGGAGGGTACACTAGAGGAGATCGAGGAAGAGGTACGTCACAAAAAGACGACCCGCAAGAGGAAGCGTGACCGCGACCTAGATCTCCCTGGTCCCTCGTCTTCCTCTGGAGGACGAGGTCGAGGGGACAAAGATGAAGATGGGAAGAGGCAGAGGAAGAGGGGGCGACCACCTGCTGAGAAACTCTCCCCCAACCCCCCTGCCCTCACAAAGAAGATGAGGAAGATTGTGGACGCTGTCATCAAGTATAAAGACAGGTAGCTCACAAGTTTTGTGGTGCTTATACACTGACATTAAAATATGTACTCATCTCTGTTGTAGCCATCATCATTTAGTTTTAGGACAACTTAAGGTCAAAAGAGAAGCACTTCCTTAAATATTTGTAGAAACTGAGAAAACTCACCAGTTTTCACAACAGCTTACACACATTTTCAGAAATAATAGATAGATAGATAGATAGATAGATGTTTATTGATCCCAAGAAAAATGGGAAATTCCTGGTAACAGCAGCAAAAATCAGTCACAAAGCACAAATATAAGTGTAAATGAAATACTAGGAAAATATACATACATACATATACATGAAATAATAATACGAATAAAGTAAAAAGAACAAATATTTGAATATGTACAGGATGGGGGACAAAAATGTGCAACTGCTTAAATAATATGCTAAAAGTAAATTTAAATAAACCAAATGTCCAGGTTGCATTAGTGCAGTAGTGTGGTGTCCAAAAGTCTCATCTACCACCCGTGATGACGTGTTAAAAAGTGTTATTGTGTTGGAATGAATGATTCCTGTAGCGGTCCGTGCGGCATCGAAGCTGTCGGAGCCTCTTAGAGAAGCTGCTCCTCTGTTGGACCAGTGTGGGGTGGAGAGATGGTCAGGGTTATCCATGATAGATAACAGTTTGTTCAGCGACCTCCTCTCCACCACAGCTTCAAATAATACTTGTTCTGCTCTCATTGAAAGGTAAAAAATTAATATCACTAAATCAGACATTTTGAATTATGCTAACATGTATATGAATTAAACTATCAGATGTCACACAAATGGCATTAAATGCATACAAAGTGAAGTCGAGTGCACAATAATTGCATAGAAATGATCTAATAGTCACCAATAATGCATGTACTATATGTATATAATGTCTGTACCACTGCTGGCTGGACTTTAGAATTTAAATGCATGCTATGCGGACCTACCGATTGAGAGCTTTAACTCTTACTAACTTTTATTAATTGGCTTTTATGTGTTCGCAGACAGTATTTTATTTATGAAGTCATGGGGCTGTGGTTTAAGGAAAAAGTAATGTAAAATGTATGTAATGTAAGGTTTATCAAACAAATGTGAAATCTACAATTTAACTAGAAACTGGAAAACAGTGATGGGTCTGAACTCTTAAGCTAAAGTTTTTATTCATTGTTTTGTTCATTGATCAGAGAGATTATGAAAGTTGTCTTTCACCCATATAGTGTGTAAGTAGAATAAATGAACAAAGGGACATTTCATTTGATGAATTCAAAAAGTGATGATGCCATTTCCTGCAGCGCCAGTGGGCGTCAGCTAAGCGAGGTGTTCATCCAGCTGCCATCTCGAAAAGAGCTGCCGGAGTACTACGAATTGATCCGCAAGCCTGTGGACTTCAGGAAGATCAAGGTTAGATCAGAAAAAAAAATTCTTTTGGGGTAAGTTGGTTACTGCAGCTGCAAAGTATCGCTCATACAACAAAAAAAGACAACAAGAAAATGTATAGGTTAACAGATACACATCACATGTTACTAAGTGATGTACAGGACATGCTGTGTCTTTACTGTAGGAGAGGATTCGAGGTCATCGTTATCGCAGTCTGGGTGACCTGGAGAGGGACGTCATGCTGCTCTTCCAAAATGCTCAGACCTTCAACCTGGAGGGATCACTGGTGAGACTTACTATTTACAATCTTTACTCATGGACGCAGAAAAACACCTGATGTCTTTGTCTCTAAAGTGTACTGTTCACTGAGAGTAGCTTGTACACCTGTCACTTGGTGAATGTCTGATTTGTACCCATTACAGAAATAACTTTTTGTCTTCTTTTTTATATCCCAGCCACTACTTGTCCTATATTTAGGAAACTTGAAGGCTTGATGCACCATAATTAAATGCCAAAAGTCTGATTGGAGAGACTTGGAAGGCATTATACATTTTTTTAACTGTATTCTTTTGTTATATATACGCGGTTTTCATTGATCAGAAAGCTTTAAATAAAGGTCATTAAAGTTATAACTGCTATGTATTATAACTGCTAGTATGCATCTTGTTGCTGATTGGCCCACCAGATGCCTTTATCATGCATGGCAGACAACTATTTCTGTCTGTCTCCTTTACCATAAAATGCTAAAATGTTAGTAATCATATATGAATTGTGGTTACTAAAAGTAAGTGGCCAATAAGATTTCACTTGGCTCGTTGAAGTTGTTTATCCTACCGGGGAACGGCTCCTGTCAGCTGGCGCCCACTATGGAGGGTCTAATGATGGCGATGTTAAGCTTGTCTTGCTTCTGATGATGATAAGGGACGGTTGTTTTCTGCCATGTTTTTCTCATGTGAGCAGATATATGAAGACTCCATTGTCCTCCAGTCAGTGTTTACCAGCTTGAGGCAAAAGATCGAGAAGGAGGAGGAAAGTGAAGGAGGGGAGAGTGAGGAAGAGGAAGACGAGCTGGAGGAAGGATCAGAGACTGAATGTAAGCGTGTCCATTTTAGTTTGTTGTTATTTGTAAATGCAATTCATGTTTTAGTTAATTTGTGATTCACTTTGTCAGTTGTAAGAATGTTCTGTGATGTCCTTTTTGCCGTCAATAATGTTTTGCTCAAGACAGACACTTAAGTTCACCTTCAGTTGTATTGTTTTGAAAACACTAGTTTTCAAAAACAGAAAGTGCCTTTTCACGCTTTAGATTAGTCTTAGTGTTATTTATACCATAAACATGTTACGTGTGTGTGTGTGTCCAGCTCGCTCAGTGAAAGTGAAGATCCGTCTGGGAAAGAAGGATAAAGGTGGAGATCGACGGAAGGGTCGCAGCAGACGATCAGGACGCAGTAGAGCCAAACCTGTTGTTAGTGACGACGACTCTGAGGATGAGCAGGAAGAGGTAATTCACTGTGTGTGGGTGGGTTTGTGTGGGTGGGTGGGGGAATTTCAGTTAAACCTGATGAAAAGTTGGTAATGAGGAAATAAAAGTTTTTGGTGTGTACTCAGGAATTTTAAAGCACTTTCTTCCCATTACGGGATGCTGTTTTTTAAACTTTTTTCATGATTTTCTCATGAACTCTTACAACAATGGCCTGAATTAAAAAAAGTCTTAACACATACCATGATTATCATCCGTTCATCAACTTTATCAGTCTTATCAGGTGTTTTTTTCTTTCCGATGTGGGTTGGGCTGCCGATAAAAGAATATTCTAGACATTTTCTAGTTTTCTCTTTTATCTCTTCTCCAGGAGCGTTCCCCCAGTGCCACTGACGAGGAGTCCTGAACTGTACTGTAATGTGGGAGAGAATGGGACATAAAGGGATTTTCCTCCAACTAAAGCACTGCATTTACAGTAAATAAAATATGCCTCTGTCAACTCCATCCATCCTCAGTCAAATATCATAGGACTCAAATAGAAGGGTGGTTTGCAATACATTCTATACAGAAACAGACATACATATTATTTGATTAGTCATATTGACATCACATAAAAACAGTATACATACAATATCATAAAATACACAGATCAATCTGACTATGCACACCACCTCATTAAACTTTTTCTGTTTCTCTGCTGAAGCCTAGTCTGGAAAAGTCTAAACACAAAGGGATCAAATGAGGTTTTAACCTATTTGTGCAATTGCAGGAGGGTTTTTAATCAGTTTTAATGAGAATGTTGTCAGTGTATAAGTGTGAAATCCCTTCTGGGATTCAGCTCAATGTAGAAAAAATACTGCAAATGCCCTGAAGCCATCCCTGTTCCCTGTTCACCATTTATAAGCAGTATATAAATACAGTAATTTTAATTCTCCTATGAAGACACATTTTATATTATTACAACTTGGTTTACAATATTAGCATTATCTGTTTATAAACCAGCCTCCACTTATTGGTGACCACAAGCAGAGTAATAGCTGTTGACAAATACATTAATAAATGCTTATATCTGCTTACAAGTACATTAAAGTGTGTTATAAATCACTTATTATAAAATGTTTATACAATGCTTTAATGCCATTAAAACTAACCCCAACCGTGTTTAAGAGGATTAAATGTACAGTAAGTTCAACTCTGACATAACAAGACATTTCATTTTCTATATTTATCCAAATTATTTGTTTTGGACATATTGGGATTACAAAACGAGTCCTTAGCTATCCTGAGACATTAGATTTGGCAGATTCAGTAAAGTGAAGTAAACAACATTGAATGTAAACAGTAAATGTTTTCAGATAGAGCTGTTTACACCCAGCTACTACCTAACATTACCTTACTTTAGCTTGCTTCTGGACATACAAACCTGATGTTTTGCCTCTGCTTTACGTGGCGATATGTTGCAAATAACACTCAGCCACATTGGAGCCACTGTGATTGCCGAGGTGTATGCACATCACATATTTGTGACCGGGGCTCACTGTTTGAGTTGGAATCTTGCTGTGGGCGCAGGGTGTTTCCAGACTTCTCAGAAGCTCTTTAGCAACTCACCACAGTTATTTGACTGAGGTTTAATGGAGTTGGGTCATGGTCACTGTATATAAAGTACAGGATAAAATCAACCTTGCTGCTGCGTACCTGTTACACTTCCAATATACTGTAAGCACTTACAACTGTTGATTGTAGACTTAAAGAATCATGAGGTCGTAATTCATCAATGAGTACTGTAACTTTAACTGTTTCTCCTTCAGTTGTTGTGTGGTGACTTTAGGATTTCAGAACTGTTTTGATGTATGTACTTTGGCACTTTTTATGGTTTTGATTTTAAGACAAAGGACCAGAGGGACAGTGGCTCCTCTCTGCTTGTGAATGCCTCATGGCAGGACAGTGTTGGATATACTGTACAGAGTATTTTTTAGAGCATAAAAAAGTGTGTCAATGCACGTGTGTACAGCTCACAAGTTCAGTACTGTACTTTTTTCATTAGGGTAGGTAAATAGAGTGAACAAAATACAACCAAAGCATCAACATTTTCTCCACTAAATTATTATGACCTGTCTGTGTTGTGTTGTGGGCATCGTTGCTGATTTCAAAACGTAACAATAAATCATAGTAAAAGCTTATGTTGTCGTCTGTGTGATATAGTGCTGAAATAATTAATTGATTAGCCGACAGAAAATGAATCTGTGACTATTTTTGGAATTGATAAATTGTGGAACAAAACAAGTTAATTGACAACGTTGGGAATGATCAGCATTTTTCACTATTTTTGGAAATTTTATACGATCAAGAAATAATAAAGGAGAAATTCAGTCAATTTCAATACATAGTTCTGTTAAACAAGGCAAGTTTAAAACATGTGTTTAGCCTCTAAACATGCTCAAAATGTCATTATATTAGCCATGTGCAGTTATTCCTTTCGAGTGAACACAGCGAATTTGACTGCAGTAGATTTGACAAAAAGGCATGTTTTGACTAGTGTGAACTTCAATGGAAAACAAATTCAAATTAACAGGTATGTACACTGGCTGAATAAACACAACCTTTATGCCTTTCTGTCACATCTACTGCAGTCAAATTCGCTGTGTTCACTTGGAAGGCATCACTTCACATGGGTAGGCCTTTTAAATGACATTTTGAACATGTTTAGAGGCTTAAAACACGTTTAAAACTTGCCCTGTTTACCTTGCTAACGCTAGCAGGAGGATAACATGGGGTAGGCAGCAGCAATTGGTATCATTTTTCTTTCTACTGACCACTCTAAATTTACAAACAGAGCTAGGAATTGAAATTGAACGGATTTCTCCTTTAATAATGAAAATAACCTTTTAAATAAATGTTACTACGCAAGATGTATCAGAATCAGAATCAGAAATACTTTATTGATCCCTGAAGGGAAACTCTGTGTTACAGTTACTGTATTTGGATATATTGACTATATTCCTAATAGCTGGAGGTAATTAAGGAAGAAGGAAAGGTTTTTATGTTTTTAGAGGCTTGCTTTAGTCATCTGTGATGAGAAAGTTAATTTAAATACTACAAGCACTGCTGCAGTCACATTTACTTTACTCTCATCAGATTTGTTTTGGATCTTTTGGGGGCAATAAAGCCTTGTTAGCAAACTAGGCTTCACATTTCAGGCACACACCTCTAATGGTCATAGGTGATGATTAGGAGGGATTATTTTGTTTTTAGGGAAATTCTACTCATTGTGCCTTTAAAACAGCTCAGAGTTCTGACATGAAGTCTGTCAGATGTCATGGCACTCTTTGACCATTAGGAGGAGATCTAATACAAACACCAGTCAGTCTGCCATTTCACTGCAAGACGCCCTTTTTAATTAAACCTTCTGTATTTTTATTATTTTCTCAAATCTGTCCTTGAATTTTAAGCTTTTCACAAAAGAAATGTTAGACACTGCGATGTAAAATTTATTTACACTTATTACATTTAAATGTTGATTTGGCCCAACTTGACCTTATTTCCAACATGGCCTCCAACATAACAAGAAATATAAAATCAACATTAAACTTCTCAGTAAGGCATGTAAATAAATGAATACAGAAGCTCTTTATCCAGATGATATAAACATCCTTGCTATACCCCTCATATTTATGTTTATTTTGTAAGCTTGTTGGCTGGCAAATATGTTGATTACACAGTGTCCATTAGGAGGAGGGATCTTGGCACATGTTTGGATGTGCTGTGTGTGGTTTTAAAAGAACCTCAACAGCGAGGTCTGTGTTGGGGGTCGAAGTGTTTGCTTCTGACAGTGTGGGGGTGTGGGCAGCTCCCAAAGTCCCCACAAACAGAGAGGCAGCATCAGAATCAGGGTTTCGCTGAAACTTTTCTGGAGATGTTAAAATATGTAGTATTGGATTTTACACATACAGTGTATAATACTCTGTGCTTTGCTCATAAGGTGGACAACTGTCTAAAAGCTCTACTCTGATGACTCAAACAGAATGTAAAGGAGTAACATCCATGCCCATTTGTCTTTTTTAGTTTAAGTTTACATTTTTTATTATTAGTTATTTAGCACTTTAAAAGCAACATTTTTTTTATTAAAAAAAAAAAGTTTGCACCAATGTATTTCACAAAGACCAAAACATATGTATGCAAGCATAAAACACACATATACATAGAGTAGAAACAAGTTGGGACACAAATTGAAACCCTTGAAATCAGATAAATTTTATATATACATAAAAAGATTTTATATATATATATATATATATATATATATATATATATATATAAAAGCTTTTTTAGTGTTCAAACAAGTATATGGAGAAATCATTATTTTGTATTTGCTTCGATGCACATTTTGTGTTTAAGCAGTCTTTACCAAATAACTTCAGGATTCATGGCCAATATTGTAAAAACATATTGCTTCTCTCAGATGAAATCATGTCTCCAAAATGTCAATTTTTCAGGGTAAAATAAAAACAACATCCTTAAACTTGGTGGTTAGAGTTGGTTAGAGATAATACAACCGTCCTTTTTCACAGAAGACAATTTGACATGTCTCATTCTGAAAAGCACAGGTGTAAGTAATGAAAAAAGTGATGGTATCCTGGCTCACTGTCACATTGTCACGACTTACTGGGATACTTAGAATAGAGCCCTGGTTAATATTATTAATGACACATGCTTTATGACAACTAAAAAATAACTGCAGTGAAAAGGGCATACTTTTAAGGGATCTCAGATGGAGGGGATATTTACACAGGATGTAGTCTTTTAGTATGACTCACTTGTTTTTCGGAAGTCAGGGTAGTTGATGTTTTACTAAATCGTGCACAGCTGAAATATGTACTGTGCATGCATATACATACACATCACACTTACAGCGTGCCTCTCTGTGGGTCTGTTAATGGTGTGTGTAGTGATGGTGATGAGCGGAGCAGAAATTGTAATCCAGACATTTTTTCGACATTCCGGGAATACCTCTCATAGCTCTCTGCTTCTACCAGGAGAATGGCTAAGGTCTTTCCCCTCTTCACACGCACACACACACACACACACACACACACACACACACACACACACACACACACACACACACACACACACACACACTGTATCGGAATCCACACTAAAGTCTCCATGTAAAACAATCTGATGCATTAAGAAAGACGTGGGGGAATCACTTTTCTGAGACACTGTGGAATTGGATTTATCTTTTGGGCGCTACATACATGAGCAGAAATAATGCTACTGGAGAAGAAATAACTGATAGAGCATTTTAGATAGAGCAGTGAATATCACTTGGAAATGCTAAAAAAATTACAGTAGAGGTATCTGTATCATCTTTCCAAGACATTTTGCATCATGACTAATGGGGATATTTTGTTTTGCAAATGTTCTGTTTGCTTTTGAGAAGGAACACAATGTGACTATATATATATTAACCTGATGTTTTACATTTGAATACTCCAGGTCTACTTCAGTGATGTATGATGCTACAGAGTAGGCTATAGTCTATACCTGACTTTCAAACATCCATTCTTAAAAGCAAGCGTCAGTAGATGCTGTCTCACATCTAAGAAAAGAGCTGCTGACACTTTGTTTGGTTTATTTAGGATAACTAAGGACCACTTCCTTATTCAAATATTTAGATGTATGAGCTTCAAAGTGACCAAATGTTAAATCCAGCTAGGCCTACATTTATATGAAAGCTGGAAACCATCATTGCATTACATTACTGGCTTTACTACAACTTTACCATTAACTAATGAGAGAGAGAGAGAATGTATTTATTTATTTATTAGCCTAATTATTATTTTGTCATTTCTCTTTCTTCTGCCTTTTTTTTATGTTACATCATTACATTGATCCTGACTTGGCGTGGCTGTGGTCTGGTGACATTATGGTGCTTCTATAACAGAGATGGCAAAAGTACTCACTTCCCTTACTCAAGTAGAAGTACAGATACTTGTGTTAAAAAATACTCTGGTAAAAGTAGAAGTACTGATTTAACTTCTTTACTCAAGTAAAAGTAATAAAGTACAGGCGTGGAAATTTACTTAAAGTATAAAAGTAAAAGTAGCCTTGCAAATGACAACCATTCTTTATGGAAAGCTACCTGGACCACACAAGTTACTGAGCACGTGGAGAAACTTCAATGGGCATGGAAAAAAGGCTCTTTATATGCTGTTGGCTACATTGGAAGTGGATGTCTGCCAAGAGGCCTGAAACATCCCATATATGATCATAAGACAGAGACTGGGACTCCAGGTTAATAGATTCTGACTGAGTAGAAGTATGATTCAGTTGTGATTCTGGGAAAATTCACAGATCCAGTTTCTCTTTTTAATATTTCCTTAACATTAAAGGAATCTGTGTTGTGTGTGTGTGTGGTGTGTGTGTGTTGTGTGTGTGTGGGTGTGTGTGTGTGTTGTTGTGTGTGTGTGTGTCTTGTGTGTGTGTGTGGTGTTCAAATATGGCTCTGGAAAGAAAAAAAAGGTATAAAATTGAATTAAAACAGACATTAATGAAGAAGTTCCCCAGCTCATTCACAGGAGTCATTCTACATGCGTACTATCTCAAACAACATAAGTTATATGACTGACAGTTCTCAAGGACACACACACACAATCTCAACTGATTATCCTCCGGACAGCTAGTCTCTTTTTCTTTTCTCTCACTTATACCCGGTGTGGCGTTGTGCGCTGCTCGCGGTGTGAGGCGCTGTCCGTGCTATTCCGACAGCACTCACAATCACACCTGATAGACAACCTTCTGTACAAAACTAAAGAACGAGCCAATTTTGTAAAATGTAAGGAGTAGAAAGTACCTATATTCGTGTAAAATGTAAGGAATAAAACAAATATAAATAAAAAATAGTAAAGTAAAAATATCTGAAAAATCTACTCGAGTACAGTAAGAAAGTATTTGTACTCGTTACTTCCCATCTCTGTTCTGTAACACTTTAAAAGTGCTGCTTCTTCTTAGAGACTTTAATTCTGTCAGTCAATTTTTTTCACCCTCTTCCTTTCAGCTCCTTCTTACTCACCACACACACACACAAACACAACACACACCACACACCACACAAAAAACACACCACACACACACACACACAGAAATACACACCGGTTTTGGGAGGAAGAGAGGGGGGATGGAGGAGGGGTGATGGAAGGACGACAGATTACACACACACACACACACACACACCCACACACACAGAATACCACCGGTTTGGGAGGAAGAGATGGGTGGGATGGAGGAGTGGTGCATGGCGGACACAGATTACACACACACACACACACACACACACACACACACACACACACACACACAAACACGGTGATACAGCAACACTGTGGCTCCTCCCCCGGTGCTCACGTCTACTTTTAAACATCACACCACTGCTCTAGCACCGCCCTCGTGTCAGCCTCATAGAAAGTCGTCAGATGGGACCTAAATGTTTTACTGGCAGTCGCCTGTAACGCATAGCCGCTGCGTGACTCGACTCTCTGCCCTCTCCGTCTGATCCAGAGCCTTTTACGCACAGATCCTTTTTTTAGCTAACAAATAAGGACAAATAAAGAGGACAGGACATGTTTGGGATGTGGAAGGGACTCACCGGGCTGTCCACATGTTGCTGTCTGTTGATGCTGATTCATTTTTCGCCCCAAGCAGGTAAGAAATGTGATTTACTGGCAAGTACTCCACACCATATTCCACACAATTATTATTATTATTATGAATATTGGTGCGGTGGACGTGACCGGTTAATTGATGTGACCGGTTAATGAGGTAAATTATTTTGAGATGAGAAACATTTTTTTTTTATTTTTTATGTAAAATCCCTTTGTAAATGCAATAATTGTGATAACTGGGCTTACAATAAGGTCACAGGAAATTACATAGTTTATGAAACATAAAGTTTACAATGTAGAATGAATGAACTTTACGCACCGCGCTTTGATTGGTTCGTATCGTTCTAGAATGCAACTAAAAAGCCAATCACGTCCTTCCGTGCTGCCGGTCCGTTTCAAGTTTCAGGTGGGCGGAGCAAACGCAGAAACAGCCGGTTGTCAAAGAGAAAGGGTGCGGCTAAAACTCAAGCGTTTATGCATCCTCCACTGCAGCACGCTGGAGGAAATTAGATGATGGGGAAAATCTAAACAAAGGGTTTATTAAGGCTATATTGATTACTGTGAATGAAAAATAGCGTTACCAGCAAGCAAACAGTATTGATATGGTACTTAGAAACCGAGATAACAATGTGGTTTATTGGGGGTGATAAAAGACAAATAGAAGACAATATTAAAATAAGAGTTTATAGGTTTTGAGTGTACAACCCTGTTGAAGAGCGACAATAACAGATACAATATCAAGAGAGAGCCAACTAAAAAAATAAGCATTAGATGTGCTTTGTGGCGGCTTCTTTGAGGAGTATAATCTGCTAAAACATACACAACATATTAAGAAGTTGTGAGCTATAATAATAATACTTCACTGACACTATAAAGATAAATAATAAAATATGAAAAACCTCTTGAATTTTTGTTCCACATCATCACCATTGAGTGGAACAAATTGATTTTATTTATTTTCATACAAATAACTTGATTAGTGAAGGAGTTAAAGTAATGCCCTTTAAGGCCAAAAATATGCCTTAAAGGCCCATTCTGATAGTAATCTCAAATAATCTCAACTCTCTTTCAAAAACTTTTCAGATTAAAACTAAAAGATTTTTTTCCAGTTCATGGCACTGACTACCAGTCATCAGAGCTAGTGGCGTGTGTGCGTGCATGTGTTTTAGAAGGGAATATACCCTGCACTTTCTTTTCATTTGTTTAAAGGTCAGGCTCGGGTTTGTTTAATATATTCACTCTGTGTTTAGCATACTCCTGAAATGAGGCATAGTCGTGCATTGCGTGCATTAAAGAAGAGTTTTTAAAAAGCAGATTTCCACATGGGAGACTAAACTTTTAGACTGCGGCGACAACACTTTATCCATCAACCATTTAGAAACACCTCTGGAGCATGCTTTACAAACAAGGTCTGGTGTTGCCCATTCACTGAAATCTGCAGGAATAAGATACTGATATCAAGTAAAAGTCAGTTAAAGTTACAGAAAGAATGTGCAGCAGTTTGATACACCTGATGAATCAAACTTAATTTAGCCACAATACTTAGACTTCAATAATATTAAGTCATTATCCCAGTGAATTCATGTCAATATAGTGCAGCTATAGATTATTAAACCAGTATGGACTGAAGTGTCTTCTGATGCACATGCATCCTGGTTATTTATGAACTGCTAGGTGTACGTTTGAGTAAATGAACACACCCTGTTGTGAAGGTTTTTAGTGTGTGTGTACTATATGTATGTGCCACAATAGAATGCATTGTTTTGTGGACTCATGTGGTTACAAAGGGGGATTGTTGTAATGCATTGTTGTGATGACAACTTGTCTGACCTCTTGTGAGTATCTGACAGTAGTTCAACCCGTTCAACAAGTATGAGTTTTCATACACTTTGAAGTGAATTGTACCAGTCTGGTGTGTTTTTGAGGTGGTACTCGAATGGCCTTATGTGGTGGTGTTATGACTTGGTAGTTTGCTGGTTGTCAAGTTCACACTCTGGATATAAATAGAATCTGAAAGATGCAGTTTCTCTGCAGAAGCAATTAATGCACCCTGCTGGAGATACTGTTCAAACAGGTCTGTTTACTGAACTTTGCGGTCTTGTAGTCAGTTCTCTGTCTGTAGCTGTAAATGTAAGAAGCATTTACAGTAGCTTGTTCCACTGTTTTAATTAAGATGCAGTTGCAGTACATTTTGAACTCGGCTTTCTCAGCTGTGCGTGACAGGGCTGCAGCTTTTTGGATATGAGAGGAAATACAATTATGGCCTAGGTTAACCAGTTACATTTTCAGAATAGCCATAGAGACAAAATATGTTCAACAACACTTATAACATGCTACATGGGATAACTAAGTAACATTCGAAGTATATCTTAAATTAAAATCGGGGTGGGATTTCAAAATAGGGAATGACTAATATCTTCTTCATGAGCCAAACTAAATCAGAATTTTTCACCACAGAAAAGATTTCCTGTAAAGAATTAAAGGATAACTCCTCCAACAGTATTCATGGGAGCCTTGTGATTCATATGTGGAAGCGGCAGGGAAGATTAGCAGTAAAAAGTGAAAACACGGGCCCTCAGAGACGAGGTCGGGATTTGGAGGTTAGTTACTTTTACTTCCTCTCCTGCAACCGGAATGAATGAATGAGTCTCATAAAGGGAAGAGATCGAGTTTTTTTTTTTTCATTGTACATGTATCACCGCATATATTTTCAGGAACAGCTGCAGCGTTCCTCGAAAACTCTATTCCTGAAATGCACGCCTAGCCTCTTAGCCATGTGTGTGAGCATTTGTGTGTGTGTTTGTGATTTCCCTGATTGAGTGAGCGCGTGGGGTACACAGGAAGAGCCTCTCAAGCTCAACCAACGTTTTCCCCTAATCAGTGAAGCCCAGCATCAACTTAACTACTGCAGTTCCCGTTCAAAGCATATCTGTTGGTTTGTTTGAAGTTGATTGGATCAACGGTTGTCGAGAAATTTGAAGGACAGTCGTTTTAGTTTTAATGTTTCCAAGAATAACCAAAGATGAGATTCAGTCAACTTCTCACTTCAGTTTTTATATTTTCAAAGCAGGAGGGAGGTGACTCTCGGTGGCAAGGCCAGTATTGAGAAAGCATCCTCTCCTTATTTCACAATTTCCTGAATCATCATTACTCTATCGTTATCCATCAGAGCTGTACTGTGCCTTTATTTTTATTTTTTTTAACCTGTCATCACTCATTGACACACTCAAGATGACTTCCTTTTATTTAGTCTATGCCTCTTGACTGTGGGTCACCTAGTGATGCTGTTGTGAGGAATGTCACTCTGGGACCAATCAGCAACTGGTGGTGTGATTGTTCAACTCCTCCCATGCTATTGTCTTAAAGGCATAGTCTTTCATGTCCCCGGCCTCCAAGTCACAGGAGAGACTGGCTGTGCAGAGGTGATGGTGATGGCACACACTTGATTGTGAATGCCCTTGGTTGGTTTCACAGGTGCCTTGATATTGATGCCCTCTTTGCTTTGACTGGTGGGTTCATTGAGGTATCAACATCTTGGGGAAAGACATCTGCCAAATAATCCGCAATTAATGTAAGGTCGTACCACTTTCGAAATTTCAAGCAGAGTAGTGAAGCTACTGCCACTGACGTGACAAAAAGAGGCATTTGAGCCCTGTTTACTACCGGAAATGTGTCAAACCACCCGAGGCGTGTGGTTGGGTTAAGCCTGCTTTACATTGCACTGACATTAATGGTTGCTACGCCTGAGTGAACACCTGTAGGAAAAGATTAGATGTAGATAAGTGATGAGTGGAGATTCCTACAAAAGCTGCAACATGAAATGAAAGACATATTTGTACTAATTCAGATTTGTAAGTCTGTCTCTTCCTCTTATTTCTTTTGTTTTCTATCTATCTCTTATGTAATATTGACTTTTACGGCCAAAAGTTAAGTGAAATAAAGAATAGTTTATTTAATTTTTTTAAAGATAATCTTTTGGCCATTTTAAGCCTTTATTTTGATAGGATAACAGAAGACATAAAAGGGGAGAGAGAGGGGATGCATGTTGCAAAGGGCCACAGGTCAGAGGAATCAAACCTGGGCCCGCTGTGTCATGGGCTATAAATATGGGCGCCCATAAAGAATAGTTTAATATGTGTGTGTGTGTGTGTGTGTGTGTGTGTGTGTGTGTGTGTGTGTGTGTGTGTGTGTGTGTGTGTGTGTGCACACGTGAGTATGTGTGTGTGTGTGTACTAATTTTGTTTTCCCACAAAAGAAGAGCCAGATACTTCACATTAAAGTCTTATTACTTCCTGTCTTGTTCTAACATGAGTCACTGTTGTTATCTTAATTTGGAAAACTCCTCCGAGTTAAGTAGGAGTAGAAGGTGTGGTTTTCCCAGTTATTTGAATGTCAGTGGCCTTCAATACTAACTTTTTTTTGTTCTTTGTGTAATTTTCAGTTAAATATTAACCTGACAATGATACCCAGTTTTCAGTCACACTGAACTCATTTGTTATCACTCACAGATGCAGCCGTCACATGCAGCTCCACTCAGTTCAAGTGTGGAAATGGGAGGTGCATTACCAGGAGGTGGATTTGTGATGGCACCGACGACTGTGGTGATGGAACTGATGAACTTCCTGCAACATGCAGTAAGTTATTATATTTTTGAGGATGTATGACTTCCATCTACCTTGAAAAAAAAAGAAAAAATTAAATACATGTGAATAGGGATTAAAACTAGGTATTGTTTTCACTATCCATTAACCTGTCCTTGGTTTTCTTAATCAATTACTTAGACAATAATAGTATATACTGGTTGTAATGCCTATAATTTCCCAGAGCCCAAGGTGACAGCAGGTGATGGGAATTTTTGCTTAAAGAATTATTTAATAAACAATTCAGAACAGTCAATTGATTTCATAAAAAATCTATTTACTAATAGATTGATCAACTAATTGTTACACTTATCATTGCATAATATGAAAGGAATCAAGCACAGAACCATTTTCTTGACCTGCTCAGAACATGAAATCATGTAAAGCAGAAACACAGCAATGGCACAACTGTAAATGATTTATTAAGTTACTGATTTTTCAGTTTTACAGTATACTTTAACTGTATGCACAGGCCTTGACTCTTTCTTAAAACGTGGGATCATTTCAGTCATACTTCCTGTTTCTGTCCTCAGCAACCAAAACATGTCTGCAGTCGGAGTTCAATTGCGGCGCACCCACCAACCAGTGTATACCAGGAGCCTGGCACTGTGACGGCAAAGCTGAATGTGACAACGGCGCTGACGAGAAAAACTGCAGTGAGTTTTATATATAATTGTTTCACCCTTTTTACAACATACTTAAATATCACAAACAACAAAAACTTAATAGCACCCCAGAAAATGGACTTCCTGATTTTGCTTACAGAAGTACAGTGTCCTATAGTTAAATCTATTGTTGAATTAAGATAAGATAAACTTTATTGATCCTGCACAGGGAAATGGAAGTGCCACAGCAGCAAAACAAAGTACAATAACAGATACATAGTGTAGATAAGTAAAGAAGAAGAATACATACTTTTTATGAAAATGATTTGATTTGGATTTTTTTTACATATTATAATAATATGTATAAATAAATATAACAATATAATAATATTATTATTATTATTTATGTAATAAATAATAATACATAAATATTTTTAAATAGTTAAATATAATTGTTTCTATGGAGATTGCCACTTATTAAGCCCCTTGATGTTTTTTTCAGCAATTGTTCATCACATATTTTTGTGAAACATACAACTCTGTGTTTTAATGTTTTTTATTGTGAAAATAAAATAAGTAAATCAAAGGAACTCAGAGCAGGGTACCTAGGCTACCAGTCCACATCCATACTTAGTCCGTACAGGGACTTGAACAGGCAACCCTCTTGTTACCAAGCCAAGTACCTAAAAACTGAGCCCCATACATTATGTGCATTTACTATACACTATAGATATGGATACACTATGTATGAATAGTTACTACTAAGTGCAGTGAGACAAATAATTACAAATAAAGTGAGGAGATAAGAAAGTTGGAATAAAGTGTAAGATAGTCCCACTGTTGCAGATAAGAGTGTTTGCAGAATTGAATACTTTCAATTCACAAATTGCAGAAAAAAAACACACACAAACAAACCTAATATACAGATAATGTTTGTAAATTTGGTATTTCGAAACAAATATAAGGTTATTATAACAATAAAATAACTCCACTGTTGTTTTTGGTGTAAATTTCACATCTGTTCCATTTCTAGCCTTAATATCACATTAACGTCTCTCTTCTCTGCTGCCTCACCACAGCCGCCAAACAATGCAGAGCTGGCGAGTTTCGCTGCGCCAATGGCCAGTGTTTATCCCCCACCTTCGTTTGCGACGGCGACAACGACTGTTCAGACGGCTCAGATGAGGCTTCCTGCCCCAAACGCACATGCAGCTCTCATTCCTTTCAGTGTAACAACTCAGTGTGTGTGCCGGCCCTGTGGAGCTGCGATGGAGACAAGGACTGTGCTGATGGGTCGGATGAGTGGCCACAGAACTGTGTGGGACGGCAGCCGCAGATTACAGCTGTGCACTGCGGCGTCCACGACTTCCAGTGTGAAAATGGGGAGTGTATCCACAGCAGCTGGAGGTGTGACGGAGGCATTGACTGCCAGGATCGATCAGACGAGGTCAACTGCAGTGAGTTGGCTTTCATGGAGTGTTCTCTTCTGCAAACCCCTTTTCCTCTGATAAATCTTCTCTGACTCATATTTAGTTTTTAACTTTAATAGAAAACTGAGCCTACCAGATGTAGCATATGCTTGAGCATATCAAATCATGTCAGCGAGGATTTTCTCCTCATTCTATGTAATCTTATTCCTTTTCCCATTTCTCCCATTGTCTCATCTCAATGTCTCTTTCCCTTATGTTTATCCATTTGTCTTTTTTTTCTAGGTCGTCCTACATGTCTTCCAGATGAGTTCCAGTGTAATGACGGTGCCTGTATCCATGGCAGCCACCAATGTGACAAAGAGCCCAACTGCAGGGACCTCAGTGATGAGATTGGCTGCCACATAGGTGACTGTTCACCCACGCACTTATTGGTATACAGATTAGGGGTTTCGCAATATATCGGTTTTGACAATAACCTTGACATTTAAAAATTAAATATTGATATCATGTTAACAATACACATACAATAATTTTGTGTAAATATTCCATTTCTTTCCGTTATTGCTTCCTCTGCTTCCCTTAGTTCATGTGGTTGCCTTTTCACTATAGGCGAGGTAATTTACTACATCAAAGTAATCTATTTATTATTTTCAAATATCCCTGGAATTCTGTGTGCGTAAAAGTGCTGATCTCTGAGCCACGGGCAAGGGAATAACATAACATTCACCCCATCCTATCAGTAGATCTGTGCTGTTTGGGCAGCAACCACCGTATTGAGTAGAACATTGTCAGTGTAATAAATAAATTGTAGATTATCCTTCACTAACAAAGAAAGATTAATTTGAATTTCTATAGATAGTATTATAATATATATTGTGCTTGTGAATTCTTTTGGCCACAATGGTGGTGTAGTGAAAATCTGATATTGTGCCAGCCCAAATACAGATGCTAACATATTTTCCTTAAGACCCATGGAAAAGTTGTAATGTCTTTGCAAAGCAGTCTCATGCCATTAAATTACAGATGAATTCTCCATATCTTGTTCTTCTTCGCAGTAAATGTGTGTGAAGGCCCCACCAAGTTCAAGTGTCGCAGTGGGGAGTGTATCAGCATGGAGAAAGTGTGTGACAAACAGAGAGACTGCAGGGACTGGTCTGATGAACCTGTCAAAGAGTGCAGTAAGTGAATTCTTATTTTACAGTCCACCCAACAGCCAAAAAGTATCAGACCAGGAAGTGTATCAAACTTTGGGGATACACTCTCCATTGCCAAGAAAACGTGAAACTACATTATAGTCTGAAAAATATGATCGAAACAGTTAGCCAAGCAGCCTTGGCTAAGTGGCCTAGATATAGTTTGTGGTTTGAATGAGCTAGTTCACTGTCGATTTGAGCTACCAATAAGAAAATTGTTGTCATGAATACTCTGTAAGCTCTGTGTGTCTGCGTCCCCACAGACAACAACGAGTGTTTGACTGGACATGGTGGATGCTCCCATTACTGCAACGACCTGAAAGTTGGCTACAACTGCTCCTGCCCTCCTGGATACAGCCTGCAGATTGACAAGAAAACCTGTGAAGGTGAGAAGAGGGAGTGTGACAAATGTAGCCTGTCAGCTGTGATCAGTTTTGGAATATGGACATGTATTTTAAGAAAACAGTGAAGTAAAAACGTGATTTTATTCGTCCCATGACCGTCTACTCTTCCACCTGCAGACATTGATGAATGCGCTGAGCCGGACACTTGCAGTCAGATCTGCATCAACCTGCCCGGCAGCTACAAGTGTGATTGTGAGAAGGGTTACGAAATCAACCCTGTGAGCAAGACCTGCAAGGCTGAATCAGGTAATGTTTGAAAGAAAGCCTGTCCTTACTCAGTGTACTTACTCAAAGGGTGGTGTCATCTGGCAACTGACAGATTTGCATGACCTAAAGTTTGTAGTGCTATCTGAATTATTTTTTCCTTTTTCTTCTATGTCCACCAGGCACTGTACCTACCCTCTACTTCACCAATAGACACGAGGTGAGGACAATAACGGTGGACCGCAAGGAATACGTTCGTCTGATCCCCCAGCTGAAGAATGTGGTGGCTTTGGACATTGACATGCCTAACAAGATGATCTTCTGGTCTGACCTATCTCTAAAGAAAATTTACAGGTTGGAAAGACTCTGAAACTTTATTGATCTGTTTCTTTGTCTCTTTCAATGATGGTGTAGTAGAGGGGAGTCCTCTGGTTTAAGTATGATTTGATCAATAGGTGCTGCTCCAGAAAGCCTGTATCTACAATGTATCTGTAACTGTGTTTGATTCATAAGCAATATCTGTCTCTAAAGTGAAACTTTCCACCATTGTTTGCTTCCCAACAGCTCCAAGATAGACGTGGCCGGTAACTCCTCTTACCATTCTGTAGTAATTGGCAGTGGGATTGAGGCCCCAGAGGGCATTGCGGTGGATTGGATCCATGGCAACATCTACTGGACTGACAGCGTTTTGAAGACTATCTCTGTGGCAACGACAGATGGCAGTAAGCGGAAAGCCCTGATCACAAATAACCTGGAGAAGCCAAGAGCCATCACAGTCGACCCTGTAAATAAGTAAGTGAAAGTTGCAGACAGGTTGCAGATTAATGAAATTGCTGAAATGTATTTTTAAGTTTTGGATCAACTGGAGCTTTTTGTTCTCAATTTTCTATTCTCTTTGTCCTCTTTAGCTTTATGTACTGGACAGATTGGGGTGACGAGGCTAAGATAGAGAAGAGTGGGTTGAATGGAGCGGGTCGCCTTGCCTTGGTAACAGATAACATTGTGTGGCCCAATGGCATCACCCTGGGTAAGCAGAATGTCATGGATGCACTGATTGGAAACCATAACTTTTATTCAAACTGCATAATGAGCACACAGTTATATTAACCAGCCAAATATTTATATTATTTCTTGGTATGTTTCCTGCTCCTTGTGGACAGACATGGTCAACCAGCGTCTCTACTGGGTGGACTCCAAGATGCACACTCTGTCCAGCATTGATGTGAATGGGGGGACACGACACAGCCTCATTTTTAGCGAGGAAAAGCTCTCTCATCCCCTCTCTCTGACTGTCTTTGAGGTTAGTGATTAAATCAATGTGTCTCCTAATGGAAATGAAGTTACTGGAGGTTAAAAGGGTTTAAGGTTGCTAACGTTAACATATGATCTGCCTCAAACAACAAAATAACTCAAAGGAAAGGAAGGTCTGTCGTATAAATATATACATATAATTTTCAACTGAAATGAAATGTATCCCTCCCGGGTTTATTAATCTTAAAACACAAATTACCATTTATTTCATGTCATTAATCCAGTTTATGCATGGTGAGCATTATCCGGCTAAAATGGTTTAGAAGTATAAAGCCAGAGCTGAGTCTTCACTTCATTCCCTATGCGTTTGCATCAGTGGTGATAATTATTAATCCATTTGTGTTTTTTGGAAACTAGCAAATTATTAAATGAAGTAATAGTGTTAAATAATATTATTGCATATCTCTTTTAACAGGAGAAAGTGTTTTGGACAGACATGACCAACAGTGCTGTATTTAGTGCCAACCGCCTGACGGGGAAGGACATCACTCAGCTGGCGACAAACCTGGTCCAGCCAGAGGACATCGTAGTGTACCACAACCTCAAGCAGCCAATTGGTACAGAAACATAATTCGACCTTGAGAGCTATCGTAACAAACAAACAAACTGTTAAGGTCATATAATGATCTCTAATGCTTCTTGTACCCAACTTTCTCTCTTTAGTTACAAACTGGTGCAGAGAGAGTAACAGTATGAATGGAGGATGTGAGTTTCTGTGCCTTCCTGCTCCTCTTGTCAACCAGCACTCTCCTAAATACACCTGTGCCTGTCCTGACCACATGGCCATGGGAGCTGACATGAGGAAATGTGTGACAGGTAGGTGTCCCCTGCACACGGCACTACAGATAAACTGAAATTTAACATCAAATCATGAAAGTAATATATACTGTATATATATTTACTTTTCCAGCAGTCTCAGTTGCCCCTCCTGCTGAAAACAAAACCGGTGCACCGCTCGCGCCCAAAGCTCCCACCAAGCATGCTCCAACCAGGCTGCCGGTCCCCACCACTACTACAACTACAACCACCAGAGCTAACAAAAAACTCACAACTACCTCATCGAGCACAGAAGAGCCTGCTGCCACTGCTCAAGGTACAGGAAAGGGTAGTGGTGTGGTCTAATGTATTGTAGTGGGTATACATATGTTGGCCAGAATCTGCCTTTTGGGGGAAGGTTTATCATAATCCTGCATTATGATACTGTAAACCTTTATGCACCAATTTACGGCGGAAATACCTTTATTTAGTCTATGTGAAGAAGAAAATCACAAATGAAAATTTAAAATATAACAAAAATATAATGTAAAGTATGTTGTTGTGTCATTGGGCATTTCTAAGTGGGTAAATGGAAAGCCTGGAGCTGTTAGTGGGTATTGTGTTTATACCTACACCACCAGGAAGGGGTTCTGGATATCTTCTGATTACAAAATATCTGGAAAAAATCAAGAACTTGAGTGCTTCATCAACCTTATTCTCTGGCCACATGTCAATGGTTAAAAGGGAAGCGGAGGAGACTGACCCTCATTTATCAACCTAACGTAGAAACCAGCGCAGATATGAGCGCAGAAATCCTCTTGCGACAGGCTTCACGTGGGATTCATGAAATGTTCGTATCACACCAATCAGAGGGTAAGAATGATCGTACGTTAATAAATGCATTGGCTGGAAACAGTTGTAATTTAAACATGACGGCCCAATATATTCTCGGTTTTGAGGCCTCGCTCCTACTATTTACGACATGGCCAGACTTAATACGGCTAAGAAGCACTTTTCAGAGGTGGAGATTGAAACCCTGACATCTCAGTTTAATTTGCAGTAAAGTGTGTCCTATTTGGCAGCCTAAAAACTGGTATTAGGCTGTTGAAAGAATACGAAATAGAAAGAGATCACTGATGCGGTCAACAGTGTTCCGGTATTAAATTGGACTCCAGCTGAAATTTATGTAATTTATACATCCTTGACATATATATACTCCTAATAATAATATACTGGTGTATATTGCAATCTCTTAGGCCTACATGTAGGTGTACCTACAGTATATTTAAATAAACACACAGTTGCAGAGTTTATGCAGTGTTTTTTATTTTACTCGTGTTTTTTTTCGTGAGTCAGAGCCAGGCAACAGCTGTGAGGGAGAGTGTGTGATCATTCAACTGTTTTAAATTAAAGTTACTGTACATAATACATACATAATAAATAATAAACAAATATTTTACCATTTTGGGAAACACGCCTATTAACTTTCTTGCTAAGAGTTATATGAGAGGATTAATGCCACGCTCATATTTGAAGGAAGCAAATAGAGGACAACCGGTTAGCTAAAAAACGGGGAACTCTGTATCAGCCTGTCAGCACCTCTAAAGTTCACAAATTAACATGTAATGTCTCATTGAGAGTGTAAAAACGACAAGTTGTGGTTTTGCATGGGACATTTTCTTGGCTTGATGCAGTGACTTCCTGGATTCTCCACTGTTTGCTAAACTAATCTAACCATCTTCTGGCAGTGCCTTCATGCAGTATTTACCATACAGAAAAGAATGGCATTGATCTTCTCATCTAACTTTAAGGAATTTTATAAAGAAAACACTGTGTTCTCTGTTTTTTTCAGGTAAAAGATTGGCAGCTTTTCCCAAAGAAGCCCCTTCATCCCACCCTATTGCTCTCTACGTTGTGTTGCCGATACGTAAGTTCCACATTTTCAGCTCTTCATGGCTCTCTGCCAAATATTGACTCACACGTGCAACCTCTTTATTTTGCAATCATTTTTACTACTTTCTCTGATCTCACCAAGCAACCTTCAATTGCTCTTTTGCTCTGCAGTGGTCATGTCCCTGCTGATCTTTGGAGCAGTGTTGCTTTGGAGAAACTGGCGTTTGAAGAACACCAACACCATCCACTTTGACAATCCAGTGTACCAGAAAACCACAGAGGATGAGCTACACATCTGCAGGAACAGCTGTGAGGGCTACGTTTACCCTCAGGTATCTTCACTTTGATACTTTAAAGCCACATTATTGTTAATATAGTCTCTAAAAATAGACTGTAAGTATGCTGTTTTACACCTGTGCTTATTCAATGTTACTCTTTTTGCAGAGGCAAATGCTAAGCATGGAGGATGTGGATGTTGCGTGACCCAAAGATGAAGAAGACACTAGCTTTGTTTAAAGGGTTTTATTTTCAATTAAAAATGAAGCAACGAAGGCAATTTTTTTCTATTGCTGCTGCTTAACAGCCTTCCCCCCGTCTGCCCCTATGAGCTCATTTTGTGGCACATGCTTCTGACCTCACCACTGTGCCGTCTAACTTGAAGAAAGAAGAAAAAAAACTTGAGTATGACAAAACAGAGCTGAGCTGGAAGAAGCCATTTAGTCAGACCACAAAATGGTTTCAAACTGAAGGACTAATGCATGGTTTCAGCAGCCAGAGCCTTGACTCATTTGAAGCTATTGAAAAAGCAAATTACTTTGCCCCCAACACATCCCTCCCTCAGTATGTTGATAGGGCTACTCACCTAACACGTTCTGCAAGTTCAACTTGAAAAGCCTGACCTACACTGTCTTAACACTTGTGTGTGCCTTCCATCCATACTCTGGTAATTTAGCAAAGTTTATTGGATGTACATAAATGCCTTACTGACCCAATTACCTTCCAAACCAGTTCCTGGGGTAGTTAATGTTAGAACTTTAGCCCCAGCCAGTTATGACCTTTATGGGAATACTGCGGCCTTCTCTTCTTTTGCGTAAAGAGTTACACATTCAGTTGGTTCCCATATCAGAGCCATTTGTCTTTGCCATCCATTATGTCTCACGTGTCTCAAAAAGTACGTAAAAAAGTATGTTATTTTCCTTTTTCTTTTTGTGACATCTTCAAACTATGTATCTACTGTACGAGTGGAGAGTAACATATGGTTTACATTGTAAATGAAAAAGCTGCTGAGTTATTTGAAGTCAACCAA
Source organism: Etheostoma spectabile (assembly GCF_008692095.1). Lineage (NCBI taxonomy): Eukaryota > Metazoa > Chordata > Actinopteri > Perciformes > Percidae > Etheostoma > Etheostoma spectabile. Next base: position 16,515,935 of record NC_045734.1, read on the forward strand.
AATGAAGAAGAAAATTCTATTTTAACTGAAGATAGTTAAGTTAACAGTGATTTTAGGTGATTATTGATGTATCATAACACTGTAAATAGTTTCTGTATATATACTTGGTAAACGTCTCTGAAGTTCCCTGTTGTTGCCTTTTTACATTTGTAAATTGTAATCAAGAAATGTATATATGTGAGAGATTCTTTAATTTATTTATGGAAATATATAAGGGGAGGTTTTTGATTTTTTTGTCATGGTTGTAAATACGGTGATACTGTATGTCAGCACCTACCAGTCTAACCATTACATTGTACAACTGTTATTTAACTTATGTTTAATCAAAATGTGTGTGTGCGACAATTTGAGTCACTGCACAAGGGTAGTGCTGTATGTTACAAAGAAGCTCTCTTTGTTTCATACACATTTGTTTCTTTTTCAATGATAAATTACATAATTTATTTTCTATTACTATGACTTTTTGTTTTCACTGTGAGATTAAGGCACATACTACGGTGTGCATAGCACCATCACAGCAAAATGTATGTATGGAAAAGGATTGATGTGCAGCATCCTGCTAGGGAATGCACATTGTTTTGTTCGCTTTTGGTTGTGTTGGTCTTTTTTGAAATAAAAGATAAAGCCTTGTAACACCTGTCTTTCTCTTCTATGAGGGTCGGTTTTACTATCAAGAAAAGTTGAATCATGTCTGAGCTAAACTGGGGCATATAACAAAATACACTGTCTCATAATCCCACCCAAACCTGATGATTAGATTATATTACAACACAAGACATAAACGGATCTCAGCTCTGAGTGACAAGGCTGATTATTCTTGTTTATCGTCATGTTGCCTGGTAACGTTGCCATCACTCTCCATCTATGACACAATATAAACGAAGAGTGGGTGAGTGCACATGTCACCATCAGACTCTCTGTCTTTGTCTAAAGAACAGATTTGTTACGATGGGTACACAATGGGTAATATAATGTTGTTGTGCCTGAGGCAGCATAAACAAATGTGTTTCTTCTAATTTGAATAAGCTGCTGGTTTCACTTGTTGGTTTTGTTTAAAGAGAAAGGCACTGAGTTTAGTTGCATCCACAGTGTCTTTAAACAATTCCAAATGAATAAATTCCCATGCTCTTCCATTCATTACAGAGACAGTCATTTGGCTCACTTATTATAGAAGCAAATGATGAATGTGCACACTGTAGACTTTTTCATTGGGAAGTATCTAGAATGACTACCCTATTTCTGCAGATTAAGGGGAAAGATTTTGCAGAATTCTGGGCAGTTTTGACCAGAATCTTGATCTCAGAATAAAAATAAAATTTAAAAAAATTGCAAACTGGAGTTGCTGTAGCCAATGGCCAGAAGCCCCACTTAGCTAAGAGACCAGTTGTGCCTTTGTTCCTCTTAACAGATACAAAATGCAAGTTTAAATTTCCTTGCACATGAACAGGACCCTACGTACGTACACACCGCCACCGACTTGAGCTGCAAAACAGCTCTGGCCGCCCCGCCAAGGACGCTTGTCAAAAAGTACGGGGAAGCTTTGTGGACGCTTTGTGGCCGCCCCCTATGACGTGCGTCTGGTTTCTGTTCGACAGGGAGAAGCGCACGCAGCCCGGCCAATACACTGACACTAGAAACCTTTATAAATTACATATATAATGACAGAAGTTGTATTAATTGGTCGCAACGGGGTCTGTTGCAGTTAGCTCGCTCGTTAGCCGCTGAGCCATAGCGGCATGCAGGCAGAGCAAGCAGCCGCCGGACTAATCTAGTGGACCCGTGCCGGACTTCACTGTGAGCGGATGTGACCGGCAGGTAGCGTTAACTTGTTCCTATGTACACAACGTTATTTTATAACGAAAGGTAACCCAGCACGCGATTATGAGCTGTCCTCAAATTAATGTTTTGTTAGGAACGAAAGATTACATCGTATGTTTCTCCAGGATCAGCCAGCGTGAAGGACGTCTATATTCCGATTGGCGCTGGCGTTAGCCGCTGCTTGCCGCTGAACCGCGTCTAGCTCATTACATAAGTTGAAAAATGTCACTTTCTGATTGACGCTCAACACGCTCAAAACCCCCAAACGCGACGCCGACAGATTTGCCGATCCTTGCACTGAGAGAAGCCGGCTTCCATGACAAATGGATGACTTCCGGTAACTTTAGACGCTCAAGTCGGTGGCGGTGTGAACGTACGGTTATGTGACAACAAGATTCTTTTTCAACTCAGACATTGTGAAGAAACC
>NC_045734.1:16518189-16533294 GCF_008692095.1 Etheostoma spectabile
AAAGTTTGTACTGTCATCTACCTTGTCTAAGCTAGCTTGGCCTGGTACAAAATTGTCTGAAATTCTCCTTTAAGACATCATTTGGTGGTTTTCATACTGGTCATGTCATTTTAAATGACATAAACTGACCGGTTTCTTTTATATATTTTCTTTTCATAATCCCTGACTGGAACCTCCACCAAGCATTTGATCATGTTTCCCCATTGGATAAAGAGAAAATAAACTCTAATGTAGAATTCATCACAAGTCATGCGAGAAATAGAGATACACGGATACAGCAGAACCAGCAAACCCCTCTCACTAATGTAATAAACATCTTCCATAAGTAATGTTAATGGTTTAATAAATGGTTTCTCTTTCTAGAATGACAGCCCCATCAGTGCTCTGTCTGCCACAGTGCATCATTGTTAAGTGAGGGCAATCACAGAGGAAGCAGTGGTGTAACATCAAGAGTAACTGGGCAGTGAATTATCAACAAGTCACAACCCTCCAAACAGAAAAGGGAAGGTGAAAACAGTAACAAAGAGTCATTACGAAAAGCTGTTAAGTAATAATAACAAAAATTTCAGGATATAAATGATGTAAATTGATGTTTAGGTGAGTGCATGCATGAGAGAAAGACTAGTGGAACAAGATTTTGCATGCGAGGGGTCGTGGTGTGGGAAATTCACACCTCAAGAGAATGATCATAACGTCAACGTTTCTGAAAGCTCTGCTCTGATGACCCAAACTGAATTGTAAAGGACTTGTTGAAATACATTCAAATTTGATTTTGTTGCTCAAACAATGGTGATAGATAGAGTTCACTTTAGTAGTATCATAATGCTCGATAAATACATCTGTAGAATACAGAATGAAAGCATATTTCTTTAAAGTTACAACATAGCAGCTGAGATGACTGCAGGAAAGTCGTTTTTTACAACAATTTAAACATATTTTAATACAAAATCTCTAATGACGCACACTTGGTTCTGAATAACAATAATTGCAGGCATAAAATTAGTGACTGAATGACTTAAGGAGTTGTGTGTGTGATAGAGAGAGGGCTGGGTTTGACGTCAGGGACAGGCCCTGTTCAGGGACACGTTGCACTGCTGTCAGCTTATTTCCCTGGGAAGCTGTGGTATGTTGTCTTTCAGGAATTGGGATCCACATGCCAGTGCAAAGGACTCCACCCAACAGCATCACATCTGATGAAGGTGGAATGGTGTCTGTAGTTTTGTGTATCCACTTTACTTTTGATTGTATTCAACATCATAATTTCAACAACTAATGAGGCTAATTGCATCTCTAGCAGTTCCATTGTTGATAGTTTGCTATTCAAAACTAATTAGCCTGAGTATCATTGTGTGATATGCCCATGAGGAAAATAGGCAGATAAATGACACCTGTGCCCTGCTATGCTCTCTGTCATCCGTATCCTCTCCTCACCTCACTATTTACTAATGTTCGCTGTCTTCCTATTGGCCAGCTGGCAGCCAAAGGGTGGAGTTCTATCTCACACCACCGTCTCGTAAGCGAAGGGGAGTGTCCTTGAAAATTAACAGGTGAAGTTGGAAGGAGGGGAGGGTGGAATAGATATTCCCATGTCAGGTTACCAAACAAGGCACCAAGCGTCCTGATGATAAGGTAACAACAACAGGCCGGTCTCTGCCTGACAACCTGAGTGCCGAACAAGCTGAACCACAGCATCTAAAGCCGCAGGAGGATGTAACTGATACTTGCATTGTAAAATATACAACCAATGATCTACTGCATTAGTGAAATGTGGTGAAAGTCATGAGCTCTGTTGGGTTTCCAGTATCATTTCCAAAACTAGCACTGACTGCCTATCGAGGCACGTATCACAGGAAATCTCATTAATATCTCTTGCGCTCCTCAGAGCCACCATACTGAGCTCAACTGCTCTGACCCTGACTGTATCTTTCCAATTTAAACAATAAATTCCTTAAGTGGTACTCAGTGACTAACCAGAGGAGGTTACAGAGTACACTTCATAGCTGCCTTTCCCATGACACCACATAAGACCGTCTTTGTGTTCCAATGTTTTAAGTAACCCAGTGCACTTCTCACCCTTATAAAGTCAAAGTTAAAGATAGTGCACTGTTGTTCAGTTGGAGCTGCAGGAGTAAAGAAAAGAAAAGTCACGTTTTGTCTCCTGGGCTTTCTTTGAAGTGTTTCCATATATTTCTGTTGGACCTCAGACACTATGGAGGAGGGGGGGATCCTCTATGATACAGCTATTCAGGGAGCGTTGCACAAATCCTCTTCCTGTAACTTCAGATTGATTTGGGCAGAGCCATTGAAGAGATTTGGGCACTGAGGTTGACTGAGGTTGACATTTAAAACCCAAATATTTGTATATCACAAACTTCGACTGGAAAAAAGCAAAATAATGCCGACAAAATTAAATGGGTCAAATGTCTTGTCTTTTATAAACTGTGTCAAATAAAGGGACTTCATGCAGCACATGTCTGTTTTAAATGATCCTTTAGAAATACAAAAACGTCTTTATGATAGTCTTACTATAGCTCATATCCTGTGTGAACACGACATGTTTAAGGTGTAGTTTTCGCATTTATAGCTCAGATATAGTCATGGCTCATTAGAGTCCAGATAAGGAGCAGCAAACATGTGGACAAAAGGAGTCAGATAGTGGAAAAGACTGATCTCCATCTGGCCCTCGGAGACACACATTCACACGCCTATGTTATTCTTAGTCACTGCCTTTAAACACATGGCTGATAAACAGCAGACTGAGGAATATGAATGGAGGCTGGGTTTTGGGGCATACTACCACACAGAGAGCCCCAAAGTGGGGCTGGTGGAGATCTTGTAGAGCAAGGTTTATGCCTTAAGAAATACACGAGCATGTGATCAGTAAGTGCTTCTGTGTCTCTGAGGCCAGAGGTTAGAGGTCAGACATTCCCAGAAAGCAAGAAAAGCCAAATACAGTATGTATACATGTGAAAAAATTAGAAGAAACACATCAATATTTGTTCTAAGGAGTCATGATCAAGACATGATCAAAGAGGGAATGAGTAGCCTAATAATAAAGTCATGCTTAAAAAAAGCAAAAACGATACCTCTTCTTTCCCTTTTCTGTTCCTTTTCTGTCAATTTGAATTGCCTTTTTTATTATTGACGAGTGGACAAACAAATTAAGGAAGTCTTCAATGGTGTGACAAGGTAGGGCTCCAGTCAAACCAGAAGCTAGTTCACAAGGTCTTTGAAAGGGTTCAGAAATGTGCACAGTAGCTATATATTCAAAACTTAATTGCTAATGAAAAATACATTCCTAATCTGTAGAGGTTTTGTAGTAAATGTATGACTTGTATGTATTTTGCTCAAGGATTAAATGAATCTGATTAAAATCACATGCACGTAAGTAAAATTTTGAGGCACTTCCGTATTATACATTTTATTCTACACTTGTACTCTGCATTTAGAAAGCCAATATTGTACTTTTTACTCCACTGCATTTATTTGAAATCCGTTTTCAGATTGTTTATACAAAATATGAATCAACTAATAAATTAAGATTAGTGTGGATTAAGCTATAGCAGTATATAAAGTAGTTGAAATTAGCGCCACCATTACCAACTACAACATTAGTGATGGACACATTAATAATTATAATCCGGTGACATAATATTCTGAAATATTGAGGTCTGCATGATGAGAGCTTTTACTTTCAGTACTTTAATTTTGATGCTGACACTTCTGTCAGCTACTTTCTGTTATTTTTTAAGTAGTGGTGTTGCTACTTTTACTTAAGTAAACTATCTGAGTACTTCTCCCACCACTGGAGAAAAGACATGATACATTATAGAAGAAGATTAAAAAAAACAGACACATCCGTTTTTGTCCCTGTCATGAGCTGTGTATCTGTGGCTCCCTCTAGCGGATAAATTCAACAGCACCTCTTCCTTCTCCCCCCCTCCCCCCTCTCCCCGCTCAGGTGATCTGTAGGGAATGTTTTACCTGCATGCGATGACGTCACGACACCTTCAGGAAAAAGAAACGGAGGAGTCCATGATCACCTCAGGCTGATGAAAATTTCTACTTCGGATGGCGAAACGAAATTCAAAGCAGTGAAGTACTCGATTTGAACTTTATTCTGAGTTTGTGTGCTTTGTGGAGTCGCGTGCTGTTCTCCTGTGGGTACAAACACCATGTCTGCCTCCGCTATATTTGTGCTGGATCTGAAGGGAAAGGTAAGGTTAATGCTGGAGCAGATTGTTGAAAGTGATTATTGCTTATTTTCAGCGACACGAGTTCTAAAAGATCCACATTTATTAATGCCATTGGCTGTTTAGTTGACATTTTGAACTGTTGCTTTAACTGTAATACATTAACGGCTCTTGCGTCGTTAAAAATTAATTAAGAGCTTGCGACACACTCATTCATTGGCCTTTTCCTGCTTTACTTCCGGATACATGTCTGTCACTGGAAATAGAGGCTGAAGCCTTTAATAACTTCAGTAAAAGTGGCCAATTGTGTTGCAGCACCTAGGCCTACCTGTACCTTCAGTCATTGCATTTGTATCAACATCGTTTTGCTGTTACAGTGCATGGCACAAACCTCCTTTTCTCTCCAGACCGGAAATGTAACCTGACACACAAGTTAGTGTTACTGAGAAATGGAAGTAGCCTACACATGTTTTGAGGTGTTCTGTGTGTGATAAAGGGTGTGCTAATTGTGGTATTTCATTTGACTTGATCCAAACAAGCTGCAGGAGGCTATAACATTAGGTTGTTGCATCTTCAACAGCAACAAACTTAGACAAATTAACATCACATTTTCTGATGATCATTTTCATTATTGGTTTATCTGCTGATTATTTTCTCAATATATCAATTAATTGTCTTGTCTGTACAATGTCAGAATTTAGTAAAGGCCAAGATGATCTCACCAAATTGCTTATTTTGTCACACTAACAGACAAAGAACCCAAAGATATTTAATTTACTATCACATTAGAGAAATACAAGCATCAAATCTTCACCACAGAGACGCTCGTACTTACAATAGTAGAAACTGTTTGTTTGTTTGTTGAAAAATGACTTACCAATTATTATTCAGTTATCAAAATTGCATCAAAATTCATCGATTCAAATGTCCCATGGCATGAAAATGTCACTTTATGAGGTTTTTTAACATTAACATGAGTTCCCCCAGCCTGCCTATGGTCCCCCAGTGGCTAGAAATGGCGATAGGTTAACCCTGGGTATCCTGCCCTATCTTTGAGAAAATTAAAGTTCAGATGGGCCGATTGAAATCTTGCCCCCTATGGCGTCATAAGGGGTAAGGTTACCTCCCGCTTCTCTGATTTGCCCGCCCAGAGAATTTGGCCCATCCATGAGAAAGAGAAATCGCAGCTTTCAAATGAGCAAAGTGGCAATTTGGTCAAGGCCGCACCTCCAGCCTCTACCTTGCCCCCCCCCCCTTCTCCTCAAAAGTTACAGACTCAGAAATTGCACATACTAAGGAAAGCTCCTTGTAAGACTGGCTCTAGTGGCAATAATTCTGCATCAAGACTGAATTTTGGGAAAGAAACTTTAGAGTATGGTATTAGGGGACCACTAAGGTCTAAATAAAAGCATCAAAAGAGCACCATGTCATGGGACCTTTAACAATTAATCCATTTTGGTAAAGAGGTGGCAATTAAATCAATAAGGGAGTATTCCTTTTAACTTGAGAAGAATAAATACACTAACTAAACCTCTTCAGACATACAGTTAGATCAAATATTGTTCCATCCATCTTCAAAGCTTGACAAACCTAAAGTTGTCCTCTTCTCTGTAACAAATAACCATATTTAGTTCAACCTATAGTTGTGTAATAACTGTGTGGCGTTACTCTCCCCACTCAGGTGTTGATTTGTCGGAACTACAAAGGCGATGTGGACATGGCGGAGATCGACCACTTCCTGCCTTTACTCATGCAGCATGAAGAGGAAGGGCTTCTCTGCCCTGTATTGTCACACGGCAATGTCCACTTCATGTGGATTAAACACAGCAACCTGTACCGTATCCTTGTTCTAGATGCACCTGCCATCTTATAGTTATTGTGAGTCATAAAGTAATAATAATAATAATAATAATAATAATAATAATAATAATAATAAAGAAATGTACAACATCACAGATTATTGAATTGCCTCCTTATAAAGAAAATGTAGGGAAGGGAACAATAGCAGCAATCTTAACTGAACAAAACAATGTGTAGAATACACCTTGACCTGATTTCCGCACAGTGGTGGCCACCACAAACAAGAACTCCAACGCCTCTCTTGTGTACTCATTTCTATACAAACTAGTTGAGGTGAGTAACTCATACATTGCTTACTTGTGGTGCAAATAAATATTTGTTGTACAGTTTCCAAGCATTAACTTGTGTTGGTGTGAAGAGCCAGTGGACTATGGCAGTCAGAGATAGTGATCCAAATCTAAAGTAAAACCACTAATGAGGCTGATGTCTGATTTGTGTATTGTGCAGGTGTTCACAGAGTACTTTAAAGAGCTGGAGGAGGAGAGCATTCAAGATAATTTTGTGGTTGTCTACGAACTGCTGGATGAGCTGATGGACTTTGGATTCCCTCAGACTACCGACAGCAAGATTCTACAGGAGTGAGACTTTACAACAAACAAACATACTGTACAGAATATGCATATTGATAAAGAGTGTGATGAATCATGGAATTTCTCATCACATCTCTTGCAGATACATTACTCAGCAAGGTACCAAGCTCGAAGTGGCAAAGTCCAAGGTACCGACCACCGTGACCAACGCTGTCTCCTGGAGGTCTGAGGGTATCAAATACAAGAAGAACGAGGTCTTTATTGATGTCATCGAGTCCATCAATGTATTGGTAGGATGGGCTAATTCTTATTATTTGTGCATACTGTATATTTGTGCTCATATTACTGTTACATAGTGGGTTATTATTTATTTGTTATACATAATCCATTTCCTGCTCTATCTACAGCTGTGGTGATAGTGGAGGTACTGCATCAATCAATCAGCCACTCACTTAATTAATCAATCAGACTTTAAATATATATTACTTATCATACATGTAAATATAGTACAAATTGCTTCATACAACCCCCCCCAAAAAACAACAACAAAAAAACACACACGCATACAGTATTACAAAACCCTCCCACTGCGAGCGGAACCAAACTGAGGAAACGCCATCATAAGTGAGGAAACACAAGTGGCAAGACACTTAAAACCAAAAGATACTTCAAAATAAAAATAATAGACTGTATATATTTTTTTAAACAATCCATAAAATGCAGATACATGAATAAGTAGAAAAAACAACTTCTAAAATAAATGATAAAACTAACTAAAACAAACCACATATAGATAAATAAATGAATAGACCATAAGTAGATAGATTACAAAAATTAATACAATTATGTCATTAGACTACAAGAAAAAGAACAATGTATTCAGGTTTATTAACCACTGTGCATTGTTTGTTCAGGTGAATGCCAATGGAAATGTGATGAGCAGCGACATTGTGGGCAGCATCAAGCTAAAAACCATGCTCTCTGGGATGCCTGAATTGCGGCTGGGACTCAACGATCGAGTGCTGTTCGCGCTCACTGGACGTACGTATACAGCAGCTATCGCCATATCATCTGTTAGGCCTGCTCCAGTTATCTAGCTGGATGTGTTACTCATCTATCTGTTACATTAAATAACAGAATAGAATAGAACAGAAGACCAGAATGCCACTGATTGTAGTCTAATGTTTGTGTTCAGGTGACAAAGGAAAGACAGTTGTGATGGAGGATGTGAAGTTCCACCAGTGTGTCCGACTCTCGCGCTTTGAGAGTGATCGAACAATCTCTTTCATTCCTCCAGACGGGGAGTCCGAACTCATGTCCTACCGCATCAATACCCATGTTGGTCCAATAAAAATCAGCACCTTGTATTCATACTAAAACAGTTATTTTTTGTTTACACCTAAGCCATAAATAGACAGACTATATATATATATATATATATATATATATATAGTATATATATATATACACACACACACACACACTGTCTGTCATCACCCATATTTGCAGAAATAACTAGTCTAGTAGTGCAGCATGTACACACATTAATTAAATTAACAGATATATACTGAATACTATACATTTGTAACTCAAAACATTTTTATGTTGATTTAATTGTAAAATGGCACCCTGTTCTTTATCTCTTACAGGTGAAGCCTCTGATATGGATTGAATCGGTCATAGAGAAATTCTCTCACAGTAGAGTGGAAATTATGGTTAAGGTACTGACTAACTTTATGTTAACTACACTGGCAAGAAGATTACAAGATGACTGTTTAGAAGTATGTTGTGACACTGGAGATGTACAATTCATAAACTGTTAAAGCATGGAAAGCACAAGCCTAGAAGTACTGGTTGTTTCATACTTTATTATTATTATTATTATTTCATACTGTCTTCAGTTTGTGTTGACTGTGTATGCAATGATACCATGAATTAACTTGTGTAATATTTTTTAAGGCAAAGGGACAATTTAAAAAACAGTCTGTGGCAAATAATGTGGAGGTAAGGGTCCCCGTCCCCAGTGATGCTGACTCACCCAAGTTCAAAACCAGCACAGGCACTGCCAAATATGTGCCTGAGAAGAACATGGTGGTGTGGACCATCAAGTCTTTCCCAGTAAGAAAAGCACAACTAGTTGACATTCTTATTAAAGACTGAAATATATGTTATTTCTTTTGTATTTAACTCTCTCGGTGTCTTTCTGCTTGTCTGTCCATCGCTTTGTCTTTCTATTTATATGTGCGTGCATTCATCTATCCATCCATGCAGGGAGGTAAAGAGTTTCTAATGAGAGCTCACTTTGGTCTACCAAGTGTGGAGAACAATGAGCTTGAGGGCAAACCTCCCATTACAGTCAAATTTGAAATCCCATACTTCACAGTCTCAGGAATACAGGTATGTACGTTTTTATGCTTGGGCTTTCTTTTTAATGTCAAGCAACCTATAGCCTATGGTAGTATGAGTCAAGTCCATCTGAGAGCAAAACACATTTATTCTGGAGCATAATTCTTCACAGCTGGTGTATCTTATTTATATTAATGTGGACAATTATATAACCATAATCTGAAAAGATTACACTTTTGCATAGGGAATTTACAGTTACAGGTCCTGTAACTTTGCCGATATTGGCTGCACAGACTGGCAAACCTGATTAATTATGAATAGCTGATGCACATTAATGTTTCTTGCCTCAACATGTTTGTGTCTCTCTGTCTCACTCACTGTTTTTTACCAGGTCCGATATATGAAGATCATTGAGAAAAGTGGTTACCAGGCTCTACCGTGGGTCCGCTACATTACACAGAGTGGAGGTACATTAATTAGACTTCAATACAATATGACATACTGTTTTCTGAACATATTATTCTATTTAAGCAAGTGGTCAATTCTAGAAATTTAATCATATTTAACTTTTAGAATTTCTCTTTAAATGTGTACTCTTTTTATTTAGACTATCAACTGAGGACCAATGTGTAAAGCTTGGGGGATTACTAAATTCTTCACTAGGACCTCCAGAAGAACATCAATGATCACTTAAACTGGACTACAAGAGTGTCTTTAAATTCCACCTGCTCTGTTTTATGTCAGAAATCTTGTTTTATGAAATCTGTTTGCAACTTGATTTTAATGTTTTTTTTTATGTATTACCACTTCAAATTATTTAAATGAATAATTAAATGATTCCTTTAAAACTATTTGTCATAGTAAACTTTCTATATTTGTTGTGCCCTTTGTTTTTCTCATGAGTTTGTCCTCATATTGTAGTGTTCATGCATTGTGCAATCACAGTCACTAAATTCCGCCTAAAATTACAAACTTACACCCGCCTTTTTTCCACACTTGCCTCTGGAGAAATACAACCCAAAGTCAGAAATGTGAATGAACTGCCTTTGAAGACATCAACGAATACGAATCGCCCGCTTTCTTCGCTACGTGTTTTGATTGGTCGACTGTTGCTGTTACCACAGTGATAGTGTAGTAACCAGAGTTGTAACCCCGCCTCTTTTATCATTTATGGAAGCGCAACGCCCTCTAGGCGAGCTGTGATTGGTCAGCGTATGTTCTCTCCAATGTTTTGTAAATTGTATTCTGAAGGCGACACCGCTGTGTTGATCTCAGCGCGCAAATGTATTTTCTAATGTTGATAAACTTTCCTTGTTTGGATTTAATTTAAAAAATTACTGGTCTTTAGAAACAGCGGGATTGACCCTCATTGCGACGTTGTGGATTTAAAAGAACCGAACAAGGTATGCTTAAACGCTCTATAGTTTGTTCTTTTTTAGTGTTGGCGCTTAGCCTGAATGCTAATTGTATGATTCAGTTGACGTGCCTTGTCGCTCTCTCCTGTTACAACGCATGTTTTACAGAGCTTTGTGGTTTAAACGTACGATTTGTAATGATGCAACATTAGGCTAACACAGTCAGATAACATGGCGTCAACGGGGAATTGAAGCTTGCTACGTTAGCCGGATGCTGTACGGTAGTAGCTAACGTTAGCTAGCGCAGTTAACATTCCTGAATCCTCACTGTAACGTTAGCTACCTCCTTACTGCCCATTATACTTGTATTGGCATCATGAGGAGCCCGTGGTTGAGAGTCAGTGTAACTATTGTTGTACATCTCTTACTGTCCAGGCAGAAAGAGAGACTATGGTCCTTAGTCAGATGGATGCCGGTAAAGCTTTGACGGCGGCAGCAGCCAAAGGGAATACGAGCGAGGTGCAGAGGATCCTGGATGAATGCAGATTGCATCCTGATACTCTCAATGAATTTGGCAGGACTGCGCTGCAGGTGAGGACCAAAACCCCAGACATGTTGATACATGTTTAATATGTTCAGAGGTATTAACTGCACAAATAAACATACTGTAGAGCTATGTAAGTTTCCTTCAGTGGTAGAGACTCGTCCCCTTTCCTCTTGGTATAACCGTAACGTTACATATGGCTGCCTTGGGTTTTCTCCCACAGTTACCTGATACGAAAATGTTATAGCACCGTGTATTAATCAATAGTCTGTTTTTATGTTAGGAAATATATTATGTAATAAATATTACCCAACTATCATTGCATTGAAAGCAGGTAAACTCCAGTGTAATAAAATGTATTTATTTGATGTTTTGACTTGCTAGAAAATAATTAAAAATTGTATACACTCAGTTGCTAATGTATTAAGTACAGGTACACTTTAAACAAATTGCCAAACTAAACAAATAAACTAATTATATTACATTCTTCCCCAAGTCCCACTTTACAAAGTGACTTTCAATGCTAAAATGAAACGTTGAATAGGATTTTGTGACATTTGTGAAGATCCTTAACAAGAAACTATTTGAGAGAATCTAGGGTCACAACTTGCCATTTACACACACAGCTGTTGAATTTACTGTGCGCTCTCTGCCCCTCTCTGATATCTCTTGCAGGTGATGATGATGGGGAACTCCAAGATTGCCAGTTTGCTATTGGAAAAAGGAGCAGACCCCAATGTCCAGGACAAACATGGAATAGCGCCTGTCCACGATGCAGCCCGAACAGGATTCTTGGACACTCTGCAGGTTCTGGTGGAGTATGGTGCTTCAGTAAACATCCCAGACCAGAGCGGCGCCCTGCCTATCCACATTGCCATCCGGGAGGGCCACCTGGATGTTGTGGAGTTTCTGGCACCGCGGTCTGACCTGAAGCATGCCAACATCAGCGGTCAGACGGCGATAGACGTGGCCCGAGCTTCATGTACGCCTGCTATGATTGACTTGCTTTTCTCTCACATTCATAGTTAGTCTGAAGTCTAGGTGCCTTTTGGTTAACCCTAACTTTTTTGCTTCAAACCTGGTGACTTGAATTCATTGCTGTGTAAAGGATTATTTTTTTGTTAATGGTCACTCAGCATTAATATGTGACACAGGACATATTGTCCTGGCAGCTTGTTTTCAGTGGATGGGTGGCTATATACAGTAGACACCTCTTTTGCACAGTGCAATTTAGGCACCTTATATATCTGTTTCCCTTATTAAATGGGAGTGCACATTTGTAGACAGTTTCCCCAGTGTTATGTAATTATTGCATTATTTCCATTGCGTAGCAGTTGATACCTTGTATGTGTTTTAAACACAACTTGACATGGTGCACCCTGATTGCTTTTCATAGTTGTGTTTCTCTTAATTAGATGTACGTAGACTTGGAATTTGATGAATTTACTCTTATTTATTGTTGGAATAGGACTGCATATTCCTGTGACTTTGTAAATAGCAACATTAATTGTGATTTGTTGAAATGTTATTTATATAAATACTTTTAAAACAAAAGTGATATTATTCACTTTACTATTTGAAGAATAAAACACAAAATAAAGTGTTGGACTTGAAGTCTTAGAGTCATAATTTTCAGTGTTTGTGTGTACTGATTTAGATAACATAAAGTTATATGACAGTGAGATAGCTATACAATTTTTCTGGGATTTAAGCTGAGTTTATATGTTTAGACTTTTTGGTAAAAAAATGTGAAAGCTTTGAAACAGCATCACCAGGTAAATCTTAGGGACTGCAAGATGATGAACGAGATAAAGATGATGTAAACACTTTTTTTTCTGACTTCTCTTGTGAAATACTTGAAGGTGTTACCTCTGGCCATTTAAATGGAAATAATCACTGGCTTCATTTTAAGGGTCATTCAGTTCAATTAAATTTTATTTATAATATCTAATCATAACAAAAGTTATTTTGAGCCACTTAACCAATAGAGTAGATCTAGGCTACACTATAATTTACAAAGCTCCAACAATTCTAGTAATTTTAGTGAAAGACCAAGCAATTAGTGCAACAGTGGCGAAGAAAAACTCCCTTTTAGGAAGAAACCTCGGACAAACCCAGCCTCTTTGTTTGTGGTGTCTGACAATGCTGCTTGGGGGTGTTATAAACAGTGACAATAAGGGCATAAGACAAAGAAGGTCAGGATTCACTGACTAATATGTATTTTGTATTTTTTGAAGCAATGAGAACGAAATAAACAATAATAAATCATAAAAGTAATGATACTTTGGCCTTTGTTAAGCCACATTAACAATAATTTCCTTTACATTTTTAATAATCTGGTGTATTCTGCCTTAAAAGACAAAACAGTACGTTTGGTTAAAACATGCATTCTCAAGTGTATAGCACTTCCCAAAGGTGATTCATCAAGGGCATTTATAATAACTGCACACTGGAATACACTGCACAATGAAAACCCTCTGAAAGGTCATACAGATAACTGGATTGAAACTCCAAATGAATGAAGGCCCTGTTGTGTTGAGGCTTGTAGGTAACTGTGGCACAGTTTGCTGATGTTTGTGGGGGCTGCTATAGTACAATGGGTATTTTGTTTGCTTGTGTGCCACGGGTCAACTTCACCAGCTGAGAAAGGAGATACAGTTTTAACTACTGTGATGCCGTACCGTTTTATGCAGCGTCATGAAATCACAGAGAGACCATATGTGCTACTG
Source organism: Etheostoma spectabile (assembly GCF_008692095.1). Taxonomy (NCBI): domain Eukaryota; kingdom Metazoa; phylum Chordata; class Actinopteri; order Perciformes; family Percidae; genus Etheostoma; species Etheostoma spectabile. The sequence continues at coordinate 16,531,747 of NC_045734.1, forward strand.
TGGTGTTTACATGTGCATTTCTTATAATATCAGCAGATTAAACATTTAAAGGGCTGTCTGATGGCAACGTAAAAAGGTGAAAATATTCTGAATATAGTGTTCACTTAAACCATATAGACATTTTTAAGTGGGCCTTTTTTTGTGGCTAAAATACGTTTAGCTGCTGCCCCCGTCCCCACAGCTGTACATTGCTTAGCTTCCATGTTGACTGCTGCCTGCTTCTCCAAACTGGGGCCGTGCTGATCGCCATCAACTGTACGTAACACACGGACTATGGGTGAGTACCTCATACAAACCCACTTTAAAATATCTGAACTATCCCTTTAAGGGTACTCCAGCAGTAGTTGTTGAGGAGTCATTTACTTTGCCCACCCATTCTCTCTTAGCTAGCGTTCCTTCTCCATTATTTGTGTAATAAAGACACACAACTAAAAATAATATTTCAATATTAACACACAAAACTGTTGTTAAAAGTACAGAACTGCTTCCAGCCACTAGGTCGAGCTCCCTTTCTTTGCTGATCACAAATGTGGGTGTGTTGCTGGATGTGCAGATACTCCCTGTGTAAACATTGTTGTGGTTAGTTTGTTCTGCAGTTTGGGAGGGTTCCAGTAACAGTGATGAGTTTCAGGAAGTGGTAGGAGCAGACAAGAAAAAACACTATCAGCCTACTCCCTCACTCACGTACACATACAGATGTACAGGAATACATGATGATGACATCACTGAGGGAGTTAGGTATGAGTCAAGTTCCTATTAAAGATGAGAGAATGAACTGTTTAACACAATCTTTTGACTGAGTGCATGTAACTGGTGACAGTTTACACCTCTTTGTCTTTTAATCTTAAACCCCTCTTCCAAAAGGATGCCCCTAAAACTCTTTAGAGCTGCATGAATTGTCAACAGTAGAACTATTTTGAAATTCTATTAATCATTAATAAGTTGGCAGCTTTGCCTTGTCTTCCATGATAGTAAAACTATTCTCTTTGGATGTTGAACCATTAGACAAACAAAACATTTACTTTGGTAATTTTAATGCCACTTTTTGTTTTACTATTTTTGGGTGTATGAAATGGGACACACACTGTACAGTCCTTGATGAACATTACACTTGTTCTTCAAAAAATCCAAATCTGTAAAGCTTCATAGAGTTCTCTTTCATAAGTGTTTAAAATAGCACTGTCCTTTTACTTGCAATACACATTTAACTCATTGTCATTATGTAAGAGATGATTTTGGATATGATTGCAACTTTAATTTAATCATGCAACATTTGTACACAAATTAATGGAGTTGCTGTCCAATATGTCCATTGTGGAATGTCCATCTTTGACTGTAAGACTGATTGCCTGACAGCTTATGGTCCCTGATTGGCCTCACCCAAGGAGATGTTAACTATTTCTATTTGGAATGTTCTTTGTTCCTCTGTTTCACCTGATGAATGTCTGAGGACCAAAACATATTTCTTAATAAAATGTATTGCAAGTTAAAGGACAGTGTATGTATGTATGTATGTATGTATGTATGTGTGTATGTATGTATGTATGT
>NC_045734.1:16533304-16555001 GCF_008692095.1 Etheostoma spectabile
GTATGTATGTATGTATGTATGTATGTATGTATGTATGTATGTATGTACATATGGACATTTACTACTATGCAATTATCTATAAGAAAATGAAGGTGTACATGAGTCTTCACAGCCAATGTTTATCAACCAAGATAATCACTCAGTGGTAAAATACAAAACATTTGATGAATTCTGAACTTTGACACACTTATTAGTGTCATACCGAAAAACTGTGGTGAAATCAGAGATGGTGAGTCACTGTAAACTGTCTACACTTTAATTCAAACTTCAACTCAGTTCATAAAGCTGCCTGACTGCATCCTGACATTTTAGACTTTTACACAGAAACTCTCCTTACAGGAAGAAGCTTCCTAATGTCATTTTTTGATCCTCAAATGTAAATGTTGCATTAGTACAATCCGTAAGGAAGGCACACTCAACAAGTATGACTCTGGTAGCATTTCAGACTCAAGTCAGTACAGCACCTCTTACTGAAGATATCACCCTGCCCTGACTTAAAGCAAACCCTCTCGGAAACATAACATGTTGTTACTTATTTCCAGCTATGCCATTGATGATATTAAGTTATTCAATCTTATCTGTTTTGGTTATTGCTGGTGACACATTTGACTGCCACCTTCTGAGAGGAGAAATAGGTAAATGATTGACAAAGCACTATGACATTAGCTATAAAATGTGCATCTTCTTTGGTGTGGTTTGTTTACTTCTTTTTACAACAACTTTCAGTGCTATACTCCGCTCAAATCCATTTGAATGATAGAATATTAACAAAAAACCAACGTAATTCTTTCTTACGACCTTGGGAGGTGTGTGGCAGCCTTGACTGCACTGCAGTTCAGGCGGAACATTGGAAACAAGTACAAGTACACAGAAGAACATTGGGGGAAAGAAAGAAAGAATGAATGCAGTAACAAAGAAAGTGTGCACATTCTTTTGTGCACACGTTTGTTTAAGAGAGACTGAACAGAGAAATTTCCAAACATGAACCCACTTGAAAGCATTTTAACACCTACTGTATCCTTCATCCTAAGACTAAACATGAGCAACTACAATGACCTCCAGTTTAGGAACTTTTAAGTCATTTTATTTCTTTGTTTAAGTGTGTTCAAAAGTCACTTTAAATGTATATGCACTAGAGTATAATGTGTAAAATGTGCAATCAGATCAACATATTTTTTAGGTAATTTTACATCTCACTACTCAAATTATAAAGTCTTAACGGAGAAAAAAAAAAATGTATGCTTGTACAATGTATCATCCATCACCACAGTCAATATATAACTCATCCAAAAGGCATTTTAAAGACAGTAGTTTTATCTTCTTTCTTTGTCAATTATTATCCAATGCACACTGAATATCATGCTGACTTGACTTCTGGCTCATAATCCAATTTATGCTTTCAGTCTTTCTTTTTGACTGAATATGTAAACAGAGAGATAAATACCTTTTCTCCTGCTACTGAAAAGCTTTTTCTCCCTCCGCTTGTTTAGTGTCTGAAAGGAAGCAACATGAGCCACCGCACTGTGGCAAACACTCCTTGCTGTCCAATAGCTTGTTTAAAGACCTTGACTTGTGGCGCTCTGAAGAACAGACAAAATGTTCAGAAAACAGTAAAGATGCTGGTCTAGAACAATTTGAAGGTTGATCCTTGCTTGCTGTTATTTTTCTAGTGTTGGGCCCTTGTCTCATCCACAGTATCAGTAATCTGAATTTAAAAGATTTTGTGTTAACCTTTATATTACTGTGTGAACTATATCAGTAAAACCACCTACGTTAAAATCCATTAAAAAAGTATGCGAGGTATTTACCGGACACCTATAAACTTCGTAAAATATTTATTCATGAAAGTTATTTTTAAGAAAATGCATACAAAACCTTTTTAAAAAACATGTGCAAGTTGCTTTTTCACTCATTTATAAAGATTTTAACACACATTTCATAATGACTGGTTTTATAAATATAAATATTTTTTGTTTGTTCATCCTTCTGTGGTAAGTTATGGGTTTTAGTTCACCTTTTTCATGCTGATTTATATGACAAATTCCACCTAGTGGCATGGATTAGTACTCTGTTAATACTTTGTTTTCTCCATGCAAGTCAGACCACCCTCCATGCTACACTGAGAAAAGATGAGTCAATGACAGCCTCTAGACAACCTGCTTCGTACATCTGATGGCAGCAGATCCAGCAGGTTGTCCTCCACTATCAGCCCGCTGAGGTTCAGCAGAGGACAGCCCCCAATCTCCACAGGTAGAGATTCCAGATGGTTCCCTTTAATTTCCAGGCGGACCAGCTGAGCCAGGCTGGCCACTCTGGAGCTCAGATTTGACAGGCAGTTGTTTCCAAGAGCCAACTTCTTGAGCCTTTTACAAGAGAACAGCTCATCTGGCAGTATCTCTAAAGAGTTGAAAGCAGCGGAGAAGACCTGAAGACCCTGCAGGATGCCCACCTCAGGAGGAAGAGAGGTGAGATTGTTGTGGGAAACATCAAGGTGCCTGAGTTTGGTGCAATAAAACAGCCGAGAGGGAAGCTTTCGTAGCTTATTCCAGCTAATGTCCAGCGTCTCCAGAGTTTTCAGCTTACTGATATGATCAGGGATGTAAGTGATTTTGTTATGCCACAGTTTAAGTGTCACTAAACGGCGACAATGCTGTAAGCTCAGGATCTCCTCCACAGTGGTAAGTTTGTTTTCTTTCAGGTCCAACTCCTGCAGATTGTTTAGGCTGAAGACAGCACTTGGGATGCGCTCCAACTTGCAGCCCACTAGCTCAAGTGAGGCTACGTTGGTTAACTTTTTCAGGCTGCTTAAAGCTTGGAGCTTGACATCTTTGTTATAGATGCACAACCGCTGCAGCTGCAATGCAACATCCACTACGCTAGGCGGGATCTTAGTAAGGTTGGAGCGGAGAGTGAGAACTCTCAGAGCTCTAAGCTCTCGAAGTGAGTCAAGCGTGGCACTCCTGGACACGTCGTTGGTTAAAGGACCATTCAGATGTAACTCCTCCAAGCTTTTCAGGATGTACATCCACATAGGCAACTCTTCTAAACTTTCAAAATGTAGACGCAGGACCTTTAAATGTGCCTTAAGGTGGTTCAGGGCAGGCAGCTGGAGCTTTGCAGAGCAGAAGATAAGCGACAACTCACAAAGAGAGTCTAGCTTTGCCACACTAGCCGGTATGGTGACATTTTTAACTTGCTCCAGCTTGAGCGATTCCACTTCAGGAATCTCAAAGACTGTGTCAGGAAGCCCCGGCAACATTATCAGGTGGAGTTCCAACCGGTTAGTTGTGTTCCTGGCGAGGCGGGTACGCAACTTTTTGGCAGTCCACTCGTAGTTGAGGTTGACCTGATAGAGATGGCTCTCGCTGACCTCAGAGAGGAAGACAGCAAATCTTTTAGAGTACAGAGGATCATATTGGTCCACAAGGTGCAGGAGGAACGCAAAGTCATTCTTCACGTCTGGTATGTCATTAATGCCAGTCTCCAGTCGGACCTGCTTAAAGGAGTATTCGTTCAGAGGTCTGTGAAACTGCCAGTAGAGGGTGTAGATACACAGAAGCCCATACACTCCCACAAAGCAGATATAGCAGTAGGCAAGCTTGGAGAAAAGATGGGCTTTGTTGTGGTTACAGCAAAATACATCAAAACCAGTCAGCTCAGGAGGAACAGAACAACTCACTACTGTCTCAATGTTCCGTACCCACACTGCAGAGTAGATAATGATAAAAAAGAATTTGAACACTTTCAGTGACGTTTGTAGCACATACATGACATACAAGATGTCTGCTTCCTCTACATGAATTCTGAACTTCTTCACCTTTTCAAACAGAGCTTTGGCCTGCTCGCCTTCTTTCTTATCCAAGACATTGGGGGCCGACTGAGGCTCTGGGCGTTTCTTTTCTGGATTAGACTTGACAGAGCTGGAGTGGAGAAGCCCCACAGTCTCCACATCCTCTGCTGGTTGATCTGTGGACTCTTGTGACATGGTGTTCCTCCTCAAACTAACCACTTTCTCCTCTCCTCTTTCCTCAGAAACCTCATTCAGGGCCCTCGTGGTCCAGGGTGAATCAAAGCACTTACCAAGGATGGTAACAAAGAGGTGAATTTTTGACGACGTCCCAGGAAACTTGAACCAAAAGCTGCTTGCTATCATGAAGATCAAAGTGTGGATCAAAACAAGGTATGGGAAGTACTTTGCGTACCAGTGGACAAACCTCTCATAGCAATAATGGTTGACAAACACGTACTGGTGGATGTCCAGGTTGTTTTTGAGACCAGAAATCTCCTGGAGGATGGGCTTTGCAGGTCTGAACTGTGTGTGCTGCAACGTCTCGTTCTCCCTGGAGGTCTGGATGTGGCTGCAGTTGATTGCTTCAGGCGTTGGGCTGCTGAAGTGGTTGGGCAAGCAAAAAATCTTGTCTTGGGTGAACTGTGGAAGATAGATGAATGAAAGAATAAATATTTGGCTAAAGCACGTCTTTTATTTGCAAAAACAATGACAAAAGTATATCTTAATGCACAACAATAAGATGTCCTTATATTCATTTGTCTTTTAAAAATCAAATATATGTAATGTAATTGTAAATGTAGGGAAAATTTAGTAAAAAAGTATCACTTCAACATTTTAATGTATACTGAACAACTGCTACATACTAACAGGTGACAAATATACAAAACAGGTAAAAAAAACTTGAATCAATGTCTGGGAGACAAGGTCTTAATGAAACAAGGAAATAAGTAACAATAACTTATTTTATTGTGAATGCTGATTCAGTATTAGACAGTATTCACAGTGTTGTTATCTGATTTGTTATATTTCTGCATACTTCCCGCTACAAAAAAATTATAAATATAAAAAAATGTTCAGCTGTTAAGGGACTTTTGTAGTCTGGCTATCACCAGAGCAAGCCAAGCTCAATCATAAAAATAAAAAATAATAAAAATGTATACTTTATTAATCCCGCAAGGGGAAATTAAAATTTGCACATGGAAAGGTACCCCGAGCAGTTGGGGGTTCGGTGCCTCGCTCAAGAGTACCCTGGCAGTGCCCAGGAGGTGAACTGGCACCTCTCCAGCTACCAGTCCACTACCATAGCCTCATATCTTCCCAACCCAACTCCTTACTGCCTGAGCTACTAGCAGTGGTCTGGGGAGTCTGCTCTGCATTTTCTCTGCACAAGAGGCGTGACCAGCGGGCATAGTTCAAATTACTCTGTACACAATTGGATAGTCCTTCAACCAATCAGACCAACGATCCGGGTAACGTAGAAGCGACAGTGGCATAAAAGCGTTCGCTGCGTTTTGTTGGTGTTTGGTAACGTTCGGTGACCGCTATGTTGAATGTAAACAAGAACCTGCCAGGTAGATAAGCCAGGTTGTGATTGGTTCCCACAAAATTGTGTGAACCGAGCTGCAGGGCAAAATCAAATTGCCGGCAGAGTGGGTGGGGTTTACACAGTCTAGGACTTTTGTGCTTGTATTCTCCACCACTTATGCATTTTAAAATAATAAACCTTTTTTCTTTTTTTTTGTCATTCACAGTTCAGTGGTTCAGTGAGCCTCCAAATGACAAAAGCCACGAGCATTCCTTCATTGACAGCCCTTGTTTAACATTCTCAACCTTTATGGACAAAAGCACAGTACCAGTCTTTCAAATTTTTGCTTAAGCGACACAAATTTAATATCCATATGTTCGCAAATGCTTTTTGGTGCAACTTTATTGTACTATTTTTACTTTTTAATCACTTTCTTTTTACATACTATACTATGACTTTTTTATCACTTTTTTCGACATACTATACTATGATTTTTTTTAAAAACTTTTTTGACATACTATACTACGACATTTTTTAAAATTCTATACTGTGATTTTTTTAACATTGTATACTATGACTATTTGTTGACATACTATACTTTCACTTTTTTCAACACACCATGCTATGACTTTTTAATGCCTTTTTTCGACATACCATGTCTGTTTTCAACATACTTTATTTGGTGGCACAGTGCCTCAGTGGTTAGCATGGCTCCGACTAGCGCCAGCAAGCTGGAAATGCAGACTTTAACCCAGTCCGGGCAGGCCCTTTTTGTGGAGTTAGCTAGTTCTTCCAGACTTTCTTTGACATCCTATAATATCACTATTTTTGACATATAATGACTTTTTGAGACAATACTTTTTAGCACTTTTTTTGACATGCTTTACTATGACATTTTTCTACAAGCTATACTATGACGTTTTTAGCACTTTTTTTACATACAACGCTATAACCTTTTGACATATTATCCTTTGACTTTTTAGTTGATTTTTTCCACGTTCTATACTATGACTTTTTCATTACTTTTCAACATACAATGATATGACCTTTTTTGACATAATACACTTTGACTTTTTTACGACTTTTTTCAACATACTATGACTTTTTATGACTTGTTGAGACGTACTATACTATGATTTTTTTAACTTTCTATACTATGACTTTTTCCAATTTATCACTTTTAACATGAATTCTAAAGTGGCCCACTGGCTCAGAGGTTATCACTGCAACAAGCAAGTAATCACTGCGGACTCTGGCTCAGGTTTGATACCCAGTCCAGGCTTTTATTAACATACTATACTATTACTTTTTTAGCACTTTTTTGACACAGAATGCTATGACTTTTTGAGACATATTGCACTTTCACTTATTTATGTTTTTTTTCAACTTTCTGTACTATGCATTTTGTTATCACTTTTATTGACATGCTTTACTATGACCTTATTTCAAAAGGCTTTATTATGACTTTTTTTGACATGACCTATGACCTTTTCAACACTTTTTTCTACATGCTTCACTATGACTTTTTTAAGGCTTTTTTCTACATGCTATACTATGACTTTTTTCGACATACTAAACTATGATTTTTTTAATGATTTCTTTTGACATGCTATACAATGACTTTTCAACACTTTTTTTGACATGCTTCACTATGACTTTTTTAAGGCTTTTTTCTACATGCTGTACTTTGACTTTTTTAGACATATTAAACTATGATTTTTTTAATGATTTCTTTCGACATGCTATACAATGACTTTTTATCACTTTTTTCGACAGGTTATACTATGACTTTTTCTTCTCTGGACCCTTTACAGTTTGCCTACCAGCGTGGTACGGGGGCTCCACAGGGGATTGTGCTGTCTCCTTTTCTGTTCACCTTATATGCTACATATTTCCCGTACAACTCAGAGTCATGTCACCTACAGAAGTTTTCTGATGACTCTGCAGTTGTTGGGTGTATAAGGGATGGACAGGAGGGGGAGTACAGGGCACTGGTGGGTGACTTTGTGGAGTGGTCTGGTAAGAATCACCTGCTGCTGAACATGGATAAGACCAGAGAGATGGGGATTGACTTCAGGAGGAAGGGAACGGCTCCGCAGTCCATTTGCATCTTGGGAAGAGACGTGGACATGGTGGAAGAGTACAGATACCTGGGTGTCAACATCAACAACAGGCTGAACTGGAAGATCAACACCACTGCTGTTTACAAGAAGGGGATGAGCAGATTCTATTTCCTGAGGATCCTTCAGCGTGTGCAGCAGAATGTTGGGGATGTTCTACCAGTCTGTTGTGGCCAGCGCTTTGTTCTCCTCCGCCGTCTACTGGGGCAGCAGCATCGGGACCAGCGACACAAAAAGACTAAACAAACTGATCAGGAAAGCTTGCTCCGTGATCGGCTGCAAACAGGACGCTGTTGAAGCTGTGGTGGAGAGGAGGTCACTAAACAAACTGTTATCTATCTTTAACACGTCATCACTGGGTGCTAGATAAGACTGAGACATAACAATACTGTACTAAATGCAACCTGCACAGTTGGTCTATTTACATTTTAGCATACTATTTAAGCAGTTGCACATTTTGTATTCCCATCCTGTATATTCAAATATTGGTTCTTATATTTCATTGCTATTATAATTATTATTATTATTAACCTATGGCATTTTTTTTTTACATGACTTTTTTGGACATACTATACTATGACTTTTTCATCACTTTTTTTGAGTTGCTGTAATATGACTTTTTTATCTCTTTTTTGAAATGCTATACTAAGACTTTTTATCATTTTTTTTGAAATACTATACTATGACGTTTTAATCACTTCTCTTATACTATAACTATTGCTATTACTGTTTTCAACATAAACTATTAATTAGCATGCTGGCTCAGAGGTTTTTTGTTTTTTTGCTTTTACTGTAGAAAACCGCTGCTGCTGTAATAAGGAAATTTCCCCACTGTGGAATGAATAAAGTATTATCTAATCTAGTCTAAACTAATTTTATAGTTCAAACAGGAGTTCAGTGGAGTTGAACTTGCTCAGCCAGTTACCCATCGAGTTGTGTGTGTCATCATCTTACCCAAACATTGGAGTCTCCACGCTCAACAAAGGCAGCGCATCTATGCCGGTGAATCGACAATGGTGTAATGATTCAGTTTGACTCCCAAGACAAGACGATGGACACCCAACTGGCCAATAGGAACTTGGCCCCGCCCATGACATTATTTTCTTAGCGAGAGGAAAATCTTGACACGAGTTCAAGAAATTGCATCGAGAGCAAAGACTTAGGTTTTGAGAGCGAGAAGAAAAATGTTTTGAGAGAAAATGTTTTCACACTGATAGCAAAAAATATATATTTGAGAGTTTAAAAAAGAATTTTGAGAGAAATTTATTTTTCTTGGAAATGATTTAAAAAATTTCAAACTCATATTTTTTTAAAGACACAAATCTAACTCTATACAAAACCCAGTCCAGGCTTTTTTTTAACGTTTTTTAGACTTTTTGAGACATAAAATACCATGATTTTCTTTAACATTCTAAACCATGACTTTTCCAAAATACTTTATTATGAATTTTTTTTTCACTTCTTTTGACGTACAATGCTGAGTCTTTTCAACAAACTGCTCAATGACTTTCTGATCACTTTTTTGACCTGCTATTCTATGACTTTTCATGATTTCTTTCAACATACTATACAATGACTTTATGCCTTTTTGACATGCTATACAATGACTTTTTTTATCACTTTTTCGTCATACTATAATGTGACTTCCTTTATCAATTTTTTTGACATGCTATACTATGGGTTTTTTAATATACTATAATATGACTTTATATGACTTCTTTCAACATACTACACTATGATTTTTCATCACTTGGTTCATCATACTATACTATGGATTTTTTATCACTTTGTTCGACATACTATACTATGACTTTTTATGACTTTTTCTTTGACATGCTATACTATGACTTTTTATGATTATTTTTATACTATACTATAACTCTTTTCAAAATGCCACACTATGACTTTTTTATCACCGTTTTCTGCAGGAAATGCATTTTCTAGTTATCACTTGTTCCTTTTCTTTCTATGCTATTTTTAATATGACACAGATATGACAATCAACTGGTGGGTGACAAGCAGCAAGTTAATGATCCAAATCTGTAATAAGTGGGTCAGGAGAGACAAGTAAATTCAGTTACACTGTCTGTGTTTTTGCTTGACTTGGAGGTCAAACAATGTAGGAATTAAATAGAGAGAAGGGTGTGTGGGATCAAAATATTCCTCTGATATGCCGCAATAGATACAAATTATGGCATCAGGCAGGTTAGATTAGGTTAGTATTATTTAAGTTTCTAAGTCAGTGTGAGGATTTACGAGTTCATGATCACAAAGTGGCTGGTTTGAAGGTACCTCACCTGCAAGGTGCACCCAAATACTCCAACCATAAGCATAGCAACACACAGGTACTCTGAGAAAACATCCCACCACGGTTTCAGGACCCGATACTTTGTGTTCTGCTCAATGCCGAAGTTTCTGAATTCACCCACTGGGATCATCCTGGCTGCTCCTCCACACTGATGAAAGAAAAGAGCAACTGTGAACACGGAAGCTAAAACTGGTTTTTAACACAGTGTAGTCTCTGGAGAACATCTTGTTACAGGGTTTAAAGTTAGATGGCACAAAAGGACAGATGATGTGCAAACACTGAGTATACACAACCATTTAGTTTCATCATACAGAGTGTGGTTACGTCCTTTAGGTATCTATGGCCGTGAATAAATGAATAAATGAATGAGCAGTTTGTTCCTGCTAGGGGTGGATTCAAATTAGATAAACTAGTTTGACAACAATGACAACAGAAAGTAATTAACTCTCCTGATAATTAAAGTCATGGGTCTTGAACGGTTATCATTTTAATTTTCCAGAAAATAAATGAAAAGCAGAAAATTGAATTTTTTTGTAGTTTTTGTTTGTCAGATCAATAATTAAGATTTTTTTTCTCAATTTGTTCTAGTTTCACTTACAGCTCATTTAGACCACTGAACTGAAATTTTCAGCGGTGAAACTGCAAGCTCTTATTTTGAATATGCTGTTAAATATATTGTGTATTGTGTACCATATCAGCCTTGAGATACTTTGGTCTGCACACACACTGTGAAGAACAACCTTGTTAGTAACACTCACAAAAAGAGACAAAAATATCAGTAATACACATTTATGTAAACTGAATCATATTAAATATTTGTAATTTAACTTGTTACAATATGGATAACAAAACAGCGGCTTTTGAACTAGGCTCAGAACAGGATGAAAAAGGAGAAAGACTGGAGACATCATCACATTTGCTATTATAATTTTTTAATAGTGGGAAACCTGTATAAAATGAAAAGGCTGTGTCTGCCTAACATAACAGTGTAACATAAGTTAGAAAATTCAAACAAATCTAATGTTTGGACTGCCTTACAGAGGCTGCGGCAACTATTTTCAGGAACTGCATTAAGTAGGTTATTAAGGACAAAAGATGGGTCACCTTTACAAATGTCTATGTTACTACAATACATTGGTTACAGACTAAATGAGGACAAACTTGTAGTGAAACATACTTTTGTACATATGTTAAAAGATAAAAAATGCTGAGTGTTTGTTGCAGAGGAATGTTGAAGGGATGTTGAGATGAGAGGATCTGCGGGGAGCAGCTGCAGAGCCAGGGAGGCGATATAAATCTATGGGCGTGACGACAGGTGAGACAAGAGGTTCCGGCACATAAAGCCCGCCCTCTCAGGCAGCCCAAGACAATAAATAGAAATAAAGACTCCAATTTTCTATTTATTAAATTTACACCAAACAATACACGAATAGAAAATCGTAAAATTGACTAATACATTTTGATTAAGCTATATGTTGATCTGACGAACAAAAAATACAATAAATTAATTATACAATTTTAATTCCAACTTTATTGTTCATTTTTTACATAAACTGCACTGATGCGTTCCACGGACCGTTATGAGGTAAAAACAAAACAACAGCAACAACAACAACAACAACAACAACAACACATGCATCAGCCCTTTAATAATACCACTACATCCAAATTTGCCAATGCCTATTTGATTTCTGATGACATGACACAATAAATGAACAAACAGACAGACCATTGCAGCAGACTATGCCAAACTTTTGTGGGATTTTAATCGTCTTTCTAAACTGTGTTTGTTGTCTTTGATTAAAAAAATGTGTTTCACTATGACAGGTTAGTGCACGCCCATGTTGCGAAATCACACACACCTTAAGAGTTACATGTTCACAACTTCCCGTCCATCAATGTTCATGTCTCCAAATAGTCTGAGTTTGTCTCTAAAATATAAGCATATAGGCTACAGAAAATAATCTGTCGTTTTCAATCAGGTGAGTTTGACTTACCTGTGTCCGAGGATCGAGTTGTGTCCGGCGGGACTCGGGAGCCTTTTTACATCGTTAGAGAAAAGCCCACCGGTGTCAAATCGGCAGGTAACAACAGAAGACATCCGGAGAAGATTTTCAAAATAAATAAATCCTCAGCAAGTAGGTTTAACACTCTTCAACTAACTTGACACAGAAACGATACTGTTTGTTGTGTGTTTGTTTTCTTCCACACAAATAGGCTACAGTAAATTAAGAAACAGACTTTAGGGGGTACTCAACCCCAAATCTCTTCTCACAGCTCATATTACTCCTAGCTGTAATGTTGCCGGTGTAACTCCTTCACTGTGTTGGCCTTTTGAACATTTTAGAAATACACTTTAAAATACAGCATCTTCTATTATTTTGATATTTTATTATATTTCAATCCCATCTTAATGTGTAACTTTATTTTGATAAGCTCTCTATGATAACATTTAAAACAAAACCAAAAAGAATCTGTCTTTTTTTGGCTGTTTCAAGAATGTTTGAGTGGGGTTGAAGTACTTCTTTAAGCAAATTCATCCAAATGTATTGTTTACACCGACAAAAAGATAGACTTATTACAAATAGAAGATTGGGGTTTGGGGATTTTAATTTTATTGTTGAGTGATGTGGTGTTGCCTGCTGAAATAAGGTATTTATAACATTAATTACTTGAATGAAAATATTTAATGCCAAGCATCTATCTGAAATACACTGAAGGTGCTTTTCCTCTAATAGAGCACAGTTACTATAACATCTTAAACTGTTTTTACCCAAGACCTTTCCTTTGTTGAGGGCTTTTGTGGTTTTAATGTTTGACAGGATTACGTAGGCCTATTGATCCTCTTGTAAGCCCCCATAATCAGGGAAGTTTTCCTCTCTCCAAATTCAGAAAGATTAATATTAACTCGCTGAGAAAATTCAAATTGTGCTCTCGCGAGACCATTGGATTTCCAGGGTAAGGTTTAGCAAGGAAGTGGGGTGTGTTGACAAAAATCCTGGGTGGACGATTAATGGCACACTTACGACAGGTTTAGCCTTATTAATAGACAAAATAAAAACTAGAGAAACTTTTGACTGTTGACATCTTTGGTGAAACCTAAGTTCGTTACACAAGTTTGCTTATGTATTATGATAGAGGGAAGTTTAGGATTTGCTTAGTGTTAAAGAGCTGTAGTGCCCTCTGGTGGCCACACTGCTACTTTTAAAACCTGCATAAACTTAGAGGTCCGACTCAAATTTCTTTACACAACACATTAGATAGATGATAGAAAGATAGTTCGGATTTGGAAGACATCTAACAAATTATTACATTACTGCAGCAGTACAATAAACATATTTTACTTTACAATGAATTATTGTACAGGGTATTTTTGCTGGAAAAGAAATGTACAAAGCAGACCTTAAATATTCTAATTTCCATTCAAACTACTGATGGACAGAAAAAAGTCCCTTTCAAAGTGAAGCAATTTTTTTTTTACAAACATCCAAAAATAGCATTAACAGGCATTTCTATTTAGTTACAAGCATGCTAGTTATTGAAAAACACAACACCAGAGTCCAATTCAATACAAAGCTGATGTCAGTTTAGAGGAACAAGAAAACCAAAATAATCCTAAACAAATAAAAAAAGTGAGCTCTGAAATTCTGTACAAGACTTCTTAGATTATCAATGTACAAAACATCACTTAAAAACCTTTGTAGCTTAAATTGCTGTTACAAATACACTTTTTCAAGCAAGTTGCCATTAGCGTACAATTTCTGAACACTAATGTGCAAACATGGTCACTTCTGTTTCTGAGGTCTGGTGTAAGTGAAAACCCAAAAGTCAACTGTAGATGGAGGTTCTCAACTGTGTCAGTAATTTGCATTTTTATAAAAACACATACAGTGAGATGATTGAATTGAAGTTTTTAAAATGCTACAGTATTCCGTTTCCTCTAAACATAGTCAAAACCCAGATTTTCTTTCTCTTGGCACTCCACACACCATTAATACTGGATCACACACACACACTCCGACAGTCTTAGAAGTAGCAACTCTAAATCATTGGCCAAAATCTTTCCCGAAAGAAATCACCTTTTTCTGACCTTCCAGTGGCTATTAGTGAAAGAACACATTTGTTACAACGCAGTTATTACAAGGTCCTGCTTCTCTTGTACCAGCACTTGAATTTAAGACTTTGGGCCAAATGCAAGAACCATTCTTATGAACAGCCTCAATCTTAAATAGACAGAATAATTTAAGAGAATTTGTGGAAATTACCAATTTTTAAAAGTGAACAAAAATCAGGGGTGGTCAAGGCATGCCATATAAGCCATGTACAGATATGCGTGTTACTAAAATAAGCAAATTTTTTTGTTGGGATTTCACTGCCATATTTTGAAATGACAATTTACAATTCACAATACAATTCAGCAGTTGCTCTAAAAACCCTCCAACAGATGCCTCAGGGTCTTTAAGCAGGTCACTTTTCAGGTGAACACCCTCTGTTATAACACCCAACAGTGTAACCATCTGTGTCATCACCATCTGTTTAAAGGAATATTATACTCTCCTTCATCTCTAGGAGTGTCATGCTCCCCTGACCGTCGCTTCTCACTTTAGCCATGGACTACCTTGCTTTTGGAGTTTAAATCTATATCAAACCGGGTCCACAAACACAACTATAGATACTGCTAAATGTGTTATGTGATATTCTGATTTCCAACATCAAGATGTGAAATTATTTTTGTTTTACTCCTGGTGATGATTTTTGAGAATGAAACTTGCCCACGTGTTGATTATGCTAGTTATAAAACCTCACAAATGAACAGGAGACATTCATTAGTCTTTTAAGTTTGTGCAGTTAAGAGAGTTTGCTGAATCTGACTTGAAATACATACAAGATAGTTTTGCATTGCCAGACCTACCTCCACAGCGAGGTGCCAGTGCTCGACTATAGTCTGGCTACACACTTATCTATTCTGGGATAGGGCGAAAAAATGCTCTGGCTTGTTTGTACTTCTGTAAAGCAATCACAACCATCCTGGGCAGTGCTAAGCCCCAGATGCAGCGCAGCGCCCTTGCAAAATTAATAGCAGAGGGAGAGGGACATTCCAGCAATGTACATCTGTTGAGCCAGACTACGTAAAAGCAAAACAAGTACAAAAAGTAAGAGGTTTAGGATGAGGACACAGCCAATGTCCTTGCATGAGGCCCAATCTCACGTATAAGCTTCATCTTGTGGCTCTCTGGGTTAACTTTACCAATTTCTACACACCACACAGAGACTGTCGGTGCCTTTCTATCAAAGCACCCTTAAGTCAATATACGGATGAGAGTAATGCCAAAAGGCATAGTAATGGCACTTTAAACTCTACTGCCTATGCTAACAAATGCTACTTTTTTGGGTCTGTTTTAGTTATATAAATGGGATCATTAGAATTATTCCGCCACCCCCGATTTAACTTTTGCTTGAAGTGTAAAGAGCCCCTGATGATTCTTTGAGCCAGTAATTGGCCCCTTTTTGTATGCAGCCATTTCCTCCCAAGACTCAAACCTGGGAGATGATGGTCTGACTGATAACTTCAATTCTCTGAAAACACAAACAGGCGGAACACAATTTACCAAACAAATTAATCAAATTTTAGGTCTAGAAAAGTGGACAGTAGGCTCTGGGGTCATACTGGATTTGGATAGTCGAATGCAGATACTCAAATTACTTTTTTGTCACCTCAACACTGCACTTTCAAAATAAAGTGTTACTGATTTATATTTTTTGCTTTATATCAAGTGTGATCTCTAGAACCAGCCAGTCCGGCAGCACGTGGTGTTTTAGCACACCTCTGTCGAATCAGTTTTGAGGGGCTTTCTTTTGATTTGGGAAGACAGAGTGGAGTTTTGGGGTGCTCGTCTGTCTGTCTGTGTGTGTTCAAGATTTTGTGTGCGTGCGTGACATGGTCAAGCGATGAGCCTCATGCGCCTTTGCCAAAGGGCCCTCCGTGCCGCTGATTGTGGTAAGAGCTAAAACCGGAGTAGGTAGACTGATTAGCTGAGGCAGCACCGCTCAAATTCTCAGACTCCTGACACTGTGGCAGTTCTTTCTGGCACGGCTCCATGGTAACGGCCACACCCACGCCGCTTCGCCCTGACGTCATGTGTGTCACCTCCGACCAGGTGTCCTTTTCAGGGTCATAACACTCCACACTGTCCAGGAAAGTGTTTCCATCATAACCTCCTGTAATTTAAAAACAAACATTTTGTCTCATTAAAATATGTCTCATGTTTAGAGAGTCTCTCTCTCTCGATCTTACTCTCAATAGTTACAATACTACGCACCCAATACATAGATGAGTCCATGTAATGCAGTGACTCCCAGAGCACTGCGTCGGTGCCTCATGGAGGCAGCAAAGGCCCATGTATCAGTTTCCACATCGTAGCGCTCCACTGTGTTCAGCTGGTTAGTGCCATCGTAGCCGCCCATCACGAAGATTTGATTCCCCAGTGCGCACACACCTGAATAGGGTCAATGGTTAGTTCATTCAAGTGTTACTTCATCTAGATGTGAGCAAACTAGTAAAAAAATCCCGCAAGCAAGTTCACTCCTGTTAAGTTCATGTAGTTCAAAATAAGTAAATCTCTGCGCTGCAACGTTGATGCAGTAGCCATTTATACAGATATGCTGGAGGATGTCCAAACCAACTCTACATAACACAGAATAGTAAATTAACCTGTCTACTGTATCTTTGTTACGGCTGCCATTATAAACCAACTCATAATGTAATTAAGAATACATGAAGACTCATGTATAGCATCCCTGTGTAAAAACTACAAAGAATGCTTATATAATAGCTCTCTCTTCATTACCAGCTCCGGAGCGCACAGTGTTCATAGGGGCCATGGTCCTCCACTCGTCCCTCTCAGGGTTGTAGCACTCACAGGAGCTGAGCCGGTTTGCCCCATCAAACCCCCCTACGGCGTAAAGCAGTCGGTTGATGACCGCAACACCCACACCGATACGCCGTGTCAACATGGTGGCTACCAGGTGCCACTGGTCCCTTTCTGGATCATACCTGCAGATCAGGATTTGTTTTATTGTTATTATTCTTTAAGGATTTACTTCCCCATTTTTTCCCCCTCTCTGGAAAATCAAATCCCTTTGGACCACTAATCTGTGTCATTGCCGGCCCAGTAAGGACTGCAGACCGAAACATGATGTCGCCAACTGCCTCTTTTCACTTGCCATTGATGAACTTAACCGAGGCCTCCTAAGGCCAGTCTAAAAGGCATCCTAAACCCTAAAACGGCTAATTACCTTGCTAGAATGTTACTGGGAAATAAACCCAGTGCCTTTGTTACACAGATCCATGTTCAGCATCTGCATTTTGTGATTCCACTATACTGATAAGTTATACTTTTTCAGACTCGTTACATGTGCATTCAACCATGTTTAGTCATTGTGGGGTGCATGGTTAATTTTTGCCATTTGTCACTGCTCTCTGTCAGAGTATTTGGTACATCTTCAACTGTGAATCAAAACTGTACAAAATTAACTGTATTATATATCAAATTCACTGGCTTAAAGATAACCTATCCTTACCTACCACAGGTTCCTCTCTGGCATTGACGCATGCCAACACAGCAGGACAAATACATTCAACACTTGGTGATAGGCTTGGTGCTAAAAATCCTCCTGCGTTTTATTGCTCACTAACCAGACCAGCTGTCAAGAAGAAGCTGAACAAACAGAAATGCCAGTTGTGAATTGAACTGTGTGAAGGTAGTTAACTCAAAGTTTTGACTTAGTTTTATTTAGTTCCAGAAGTTTTATTAGGACAAGTATTGCATATACCAGCTAAAGAGTTGGAACACACGCTGTGGGTGAGAAACTTTAGCTATTCAATTTATAGCCATGACTTAATTTACAGTTTAGTTTTATAACACACAAATGTTGTTTAAAACTTCCTCGTTGAAGATTTTTGTGAACTAAAAATACACAACAGGAAGTGGAACAAAAAAATTAAGTTCCAGGACTCTTGGGAACTCATTGTCTAAATACAGTTAAAGGTCCAATATGTAATATATTTACTGTAATAAATCCAAAAATTACCCCAATGCATTATCAGATATTAAGGAAACATGCTAAGTTGAAAGAATATCTTTTCTGACAACAATGCTAATGCCAGTATGTTCTCCTTTTGCAATTTCAGTTCCTTGATGGGATTTCTGTTTGCGTTTTGGCTTGTGTGTTTTTATCAACTACCCAGTTTGACAGCCAGGCTGAGTTGCTAGATAAACCTGTAGGAACGTAAACCCAGCGAGCTACAGCTGTAACGTTAGTACAGCCATGAAAGCAGCAAAAAACAAATGGGATCAACGGAGATAGATTTTACCCAACCTAAAAAAAAAACAGTTCCAACAGTTGCATGACCAGAAAACATAAAAAAACCCGGGTAAATATTGGAAATGTATGTGAAAGACAGACAGTTTCGAGCCCAAAAGGACGTTGACTTGGCCAATTTCCTCCTGAACAGGTAGCTAAGCATTAGCTTCAGGCTAATTTATCACGGCTACTAGGGACGGGCATGTTATGTCATTTAAACATTTGCATACTCACATTGAATTATATAGCTATAGTAACTTAGTTGTTTACGTACTCAAAAAAAAAAAAAAAAACTGAAACACTGCCAGTAAAGTGATCCTAACTGGTCCTGGCTAACACCGCCATGCTAACCCTGCTAATGTTAACGGAGGACCAGGCCAGCGGGCCACAGCTATTTACAACGTGAAGCCGTTTCAGTGGACGTAGCCGACAATGGTGGGTTATTTTAAGCCAAGAGAGGGGGCTGTAAATTGGGAAAAGGAGGACCGAGTTAGCAGTGTGTTTAGCAATTGTTGCCACACTTCTAAATCAATAAAGTGTGTATTTCAGTCAGGTGGAAAAGGACAGCCAAGGTTGTGGAATTTTAAGGGGTTCCTACTGTAATTCTAAGCCTAGGAAGTGTGTCTGTTAGTTGGGAACAGAGTTCCACGTGAGGACAAGCTTTTATGACTGTCAATATAGCCAGCATCTAACGTTAGCTACTCCGCTGTGCTGGAAAGTAATGCCTTGCTGTGCGATACAAGCGTCTAGCAACATTGTTGTAGATGCTGCAGCTCAGCCTGGCAACCAACGTGAACTTAGAGTCTGTGGAGGAGGGGGTGGGGGACTCGCAGTATTTTGAATTTGTACTGCAGTAGGCTAACTATTTTAAACACTAGCTGTCAGTTTTTACATATTGCACCTTTAACAAACCAGAGCTTATGCCTGTATTATACGGCAATAAATCAGGCTGTGGCTACACTGATGATACTTTCAAATTCAGCATGGGCTTTGGTCTCTTCAGGGAATTGTTGAAGATAATAAAAATTAACATTAAAAATCCCCATTCATCTTACCTTTCAACACTATTGTGATGAATGCACCCATGTGATCCACCAACTGCATATATCATACCATCGATAACACCAATTCCGATTCGGTTCCTGGGAACACTCATTGGTGCACACGGCAGCCAGCAGTTGTTCATAGGATTGTAGCAGTCCAATGCATTTGAGTCCATGTTGCCATCCGGTGCGTTGTTTCTTCCACCAACAGCGTAGAAAAGCCCACTGATCACACAGGCTGCTAGGCCACTGCGTGGTACCTGCAGGTCAGCCAGCCTCAGCCAGGCTCCTGTACAGGGATTATACGCCTCCAGGTAGCTGAGAGACTGGCGGAAATATCCCCCTGCTGTGTAGATGAGCTGCGGCACCTTGGGTGTTCGGCAAGAAATTACTTTGGTGGGTTTATGGAGGGTGAGGTCCTGGAAGATCTGGGCCAGGTAGTCTTTACACTGGGGGTCCCAGTCCAGAGACTGGAGCTGGGCCTGCAGGAAGTTGGGGGTAAGGGAGTGGCAGCGGACAGCCTGGAGTAACGCCTGGACGTATGGTCGCCGGTTCTCCCGGTCGTAGCGCACCCAGGCCACACATGCCTGGAAGACTTCGGACTCACAGCGCACATTGAGCTCATCGCGGCTGATGAGGGTGACCAGCTGGCAGTGGGATAAGTTGAAGAACTCCTCTTGGGTTGCCACCTAGGGAGAGGGGTAGGCCAACTTTTAATAAGACAAGCGCTCTGATCAATTCAAAGGGTTACTGGTGGTTCCTAGAGTCTCTAAAAGTAGAACGGGAGCCAGAGCGTTCAGCTATCAGGCTCCTCTCCTGTGGAACCAGGTTCCAGTTTGGGTCCGGGAGGCAGACACCGTCTCCACATTTAAGAGTAGGCTTAAGACTTTCCTTTTTTATAAAGCTTATAGTTAGGGCATAGAATCAAATATTGTTAGGGAGTAGTAGTTAGTCACATAGTTTTCAGATTTATCTATCATATAATGTAACTAAAGGGAGACTTGGCATACAGCCCGATCCGGTTGGGGAGAGTTCTGGCCGGCCGGGCTGGAGCTCTCTTTACCTCGTCTTTTGGTTTTGTGTAATAGTTTTAGACAGCTGGGGACTTATTTTGATACACTAGTTAGGGCACAGAATCGAATATTGTTAGGGAGTAGTAGTTAGTCACAAGTTTTCAGATTATCTAACACATAATCAAGAATATAATAGAACTAAAGGGAGACTTGGCATACAGCCCGATCGGGTGGGAGAGTTCTAGCCCGGCCGGGCTGGAGCTCTCTTTACCGTCTCTCTCTTGGTTTTGTTGTAATAGTTTTAGACAGCTGGGGACTTATTTTGATACACTGAGCTCCTCTCTCCTCTATTTCATCTTCATGTGCATCCATGTCCCAGAAATGTTGTTTAACTAGCTGGGGAGTCATTCCCGGAGTCCTTATGTTCTTTTTTCCCCAGCATGTTCCCTTGGATCAGAGAGGCTCCGAAATCATGGTAGCAGCTGTCGCCATGGTCCCGCTACAACGTTCTGTGATGCATGTTCAACTGCTACACTGCAGTGCCTGCTACGTCTGCTACGTCCTGCTACGTCCTGACGTCCTGCTACGCCTGCTAAGTCCTGCTGTGCTGTAATGCCGCACAGCGTCTGCTATGCCATGAACGACTACAAGAACTGCTACAAACTACTAATTTTTTCTATTTTGTATTTGCCACTCTCATTCTAACCCCAACCGGCCCGTCAGACACCGCTACAAGAGCCTGGGTCTGACCGAGGTTTCTGCCTAAAAGGAAGTTTTTCCTCGCCACTGTCGCACTGTGTGCTCTGGAGGAAACTACTAGAACTGTTGGGTCCTTGTAAATCTGGAGTGTGGTCTATCTGTAAAAGTGTCTTGAGATAACTCTTGTTATGAATTGATACTATAAATAAAATTGAATTGAATCAATTGAATATAGAGAAGGAATCCAAATAATTGTCTATTGCAAATGATAAATAAAACTGATGAGGAGAGCAAACTACAATTCAAGGGTGCAATTTAAGATTATTTTCATCAAATAAAACATACTATTTGTAATTTTTATTTGTGTCATTCTAATGAAATAGCTGCAGTGATTCCCACATAATAACCTAAATTCTATTTGTGGTTGTGGCTGTGGTCAAAATAATCATACTAAAAATAATTTTATGAGCTTGTTGAACGTTGTTGTAATGTTATAACGTTACCCACAAAGCATTAGAATGAGCCATTTGTCAACATAGAACATTGTATTAAGCTTGATCGATTTTAAAGTGCTCATACTATGCTCATTTTTAGGTTCATAAGTGTTTTTAAAAGGTTGTACCAGAATAGATTTACATGGTTTAATTTAAATAAAAACACCATATTTGTGTTGTACTGCACATTGCTGCAGATCCGCTTTTCACCCTGTGTGTTGATCACTCCATTTTAGCTACCGAGTGAGGCATCTCACTTCTACTACGTCTTTGTTGGGAGTCTCACTTTCGCAGTAGCTAGGTAAGGACTACCCAGTCAGAAGCAGAGTATGAGGGCATGC
>NC_045734.1:16555011-16556212 GCF_008692095.1 Etheostoma spectabile
GCAGCTAGGCGAGCATTATAACGTGTAACAAAGTGCTGCACGTTCATCATGGAAGTTAGAAGAGCTGTTTGGAGCAGTTTGGGAACAATGTTTTCTGTTGGAGATGCTTAGTGCCTTTGGGGTGGACTTTGGGCTTTTTCCACTTTGTAAGCCTATAACATGCACAATATACACAACAAAATCAGACATAACACAAAGGAAAGGGAAAAGGCCAAAAAGCATAATATGACAAACAAAAAATGATGTATTACTTATACTAGGTATAATTCTGTGACACTGATTTACTATCACTATTTAATGCATTATCTACTAGGGGTGCACGATTCAGAAAATGTCATGGTTCAATGTTGCTTTTTAGGCCCAATACCAAAAAAAAGTATGTTTCCAAGCACTACCCATGTTTTGCTAGAAGTTAAAGTCCCTAGAGCGGTCAAAAGTTACATGATACCATGACAGGCAACCAAATGACATGCTTTGTGTTATTGATTACAATTACAGATTTTTCTGGTTTGAACATTTGGGATAATGTAAATCTAAAAAAATAATAATTTAATGCAGAAATATACAAAAATATCTTTAATCTGACGATCATTTTCTCAATTGATAGATTTATCATTTGTTCTGTAAAATATCAGAAATTTGTGAAAAATGCCACAGTTTCCCTAAGCCCAAGGTGACATCTTCAGACATCTTACACTCCAAAACCTGAAGATATTCAGTTTATCGTCACATGAGACCAAGAAAAGCATATAAAAAAATCCTCATTAGGGAGCTGGAATCAACATATGTTGTTTGCTTAAAATAGTTGCAGTAGTTCAATAATCTTAAACTTGTGAAAGACTGATATTAACGTCTGTGAGTCAGTGAGCTGCCTAACCTGCCTCTGCCCCGTTTATCTATATCAGAGATCAATATTGAGTGTCTTTCTTTCTTGCTGCAAAGGTAAACCCACATACTACTCATCATGAATCATAGCTTGCATTGCACAAAGGCACGAGCAAATGGTTTGAAGCAGAAAAGTCAACCAGCGGAAACCCCAATGGAACATGTCAAACAGAATTTATTCACACCACAACTAGACCCTTTTCAAACACAAACCCATGTACACCAATGTACACCCATGTGTGGAAATGACAAAGTGTGTGTGTGCGCGTGTGTATTAAATAAATATATATATATATATATATATATATATATATAT
>NC_045734.1:16556222-16563814 GCF_008692095.1 Etheostoma spectabile
AAATAATAATTCCTTTTTCAGTCATGGGCTGTGCTGATGCAATTATGACATGTCACTGTTTATTAGTATAAATATGATTAATTATTCTACATCATACAAACGGCGAGTTGCCCTAACTGGGGTTTCCGCTCTCTCTCCCACAGTCAACTATTAATTGAAACCAAAAACAAAACCAAAAGATAATCTGATAACAGACAAACCAAAGGTGGTTTCATTTAGAAACTCTGCTGAAGCTTTACCTGGCTGAAGTTCATGTAGATGTATTCACGGGCCTTCTGGTGGAGCTCCGTGCAAGCGATCTGCTCGGCAAAATTGGCGATGCCGATGGCGTTGCTGGGGTCGAGCTGCTGGACGAGGAAATCACAGCAGGCCTTGACAACACTGTCTATCTGGTACATGACAGCACCATTCATCACGTGAATCACACACTTCTCCCCCACAGAGATGCTAGCTGTGTAGGCAAACTCTATCAGCCGGTCCATAACCTGAAGGAAGGAAGGAAAGAAAGAAAGATTGTGGTAGAAAACAGGGAAAGAAAAGGGATGAAGAGGGATAGGGTTGGGAAAGTGGTATGGAATAAGGTAGAAAAGAAAGTCAATGGGGAATAAAAAATAAAGGAAGTATTCAATTTATATCTGTGTCTTTTCATTTTTCCAGACCGATGGCATCTCATAAGCTAACAAGAGTTAGATACTCTGTCCATGTGTGTATCTACATGAGCTTTGTAAACATCAGATTAGTAAAAGAGGTCAAACTAAGAGTACTCAAGTTTTATAGTACGTTTTTACTGTGTATACATAAGGTCCACTTTGAAAAAAGAATTTCATGTAGTCTTGATATGTTTTAAACAGTTTTCCATTTCTGATATTTAAAACATTCTGTCAATGTACAGTACATTACTGCATATTACTGGTAATTTATTCTGTCTGTGAGGTTTAATCATTTGCCATGGTAAGAGGCTGAAATCTATACACTGGCTAATGCTGGAATATTGGTTTTATTCCCCTTTATTAGTGCTGGGTACCTAATTCAATACTTTGGGCACCAACTAAATTGTCATAAGTATTGTGTTTTGAATAATGCCTCGTCATTCAATACCTAAAGGCACAAATCTCAGTGTGAGTGAGCAAATAAGCCTGCAGCATGCTTCTACTAAAATCTGATCATTCTTGTGACTAGCTGTGTAATGTTACATGTCGTAGAGGCAGGCCGGAAAAACTCTATGTTACGCAAAGAGACGGGGCTCACGAAGCTGGAGCTAAAAAAAAAATAAAAAAAAAGATGTGAACTACAAAATGTGTACTGTTGCAATTTCTTTTTGTTTCATAAAATTGGTATCGAAAAAAGTGTTGTTTAGGAACTGGTACTGAAGTCACGGTATTGGTCACAGTATCAAATATTTTTGAACAACAGCCAGCCCTACTGATTAATACTAATATTTGTAAAACAGTTTGCACTTGAAAGCAATATAGTACATATTGTGCCTTTAATGGCAAACAAAAATGTAATTATCTAATATTTTTATGATCATTTTTGCAATGTCTCAAAATGTCAGACCTCGCACATTTAACCTTAAATCATGTTTAATGATCTGTGAGTGGGATGGTGTGTCAAATCAAATACAGCAAAGATTTCCGTCGAGAAAAGATTACAACTGACTCACCCTGGGATGGATCCCCTCAATGGGCACTGATTCCATACCGCACTCCTTCAGGCCGTTGGTGAACATGGCCCTGAAGACCGGGGACGAGGAGGCCAACACCACCTTGTGAGCCACAAAGTCCACCGCCTCCAGGTCTTTGTAGCGCACACGCAGCGTGACGTCGCACAGCTGACGCTCCAGGCGCAGCTCGTTCATGATGGCGAAGGCGGCCGCCGTGTGGCTCTCTAGCGTGTAGCTGAAGACACGGTGGCCGTTGCGCGTGGACGGAGTCACCAGCGCTTTGCATTCTGTCATGCACTCTGTCATTTCCTACCCTGTCTCCTCCTTACCGGTCTCTTTCTCAAGAAAAGCCGGCAGTGTTATGGGGCATCTTGCACCATGCGCAGGCGTGGGTGAAATAAAAGATGAAGTTTGAACTGACACTTGGTAGACCGCTTAACAGAAAGCTCCGGGCTCTCCTGGGTATGCCTTATTTTTGTTTATGTGGAAATGATTCCCTTGCTCTGTTCAGTACTTGAGTCCAGACATACTGCTCATTATGGCATTACCAGAGACTTCTACGTGAGCTGCCAGTCATAGCTGGTTGTATTCTTACATGTTGCAGTTCCAACATAATCAAAAGGTCTTGAGTTCAGGATTCCTCTGACTTTGGCGGAGGGGTTAATAATAAACAGAATAACAGGTAGAGAATGTTTTTTATGACAGTACAAACTGAACATACATCTAAATGCTTGCCAGATTCACCACATGTACTGGTCAATCTTGCATATTGATCACTCTAGTGATGGAAAATAAGAATAAGATTTACTACTTAATTTTAAAAGAAGTTAATAATTAAAGCTCCCTTCAGAGTGCTACACTGTAGATTCAGTTACTCTAGATGAGGCAGGAGAAGGCTTGTCAACTCTGAAAAGGACAAAAAAACAAAAACAGGGTAGAGTGCCAAAAGTGTCGTAAGTGTAACTTGGAGCCCTTGGGAATGGGGGAGGTGTTCGGTGGCTTTCTTCGGAGACGCCTTCCTCGAGGTTGTCCAGCTATGGAATCTGTTTGCACCGCTGTGTTTAGCAGGAAGCTTTGGCTCAACTGACAACTGAAAGGAAAGAGGGAGAGAGACAGTACGCCTGTAATGTACACATATTGTCACAGTCACATACTTTGATTTGACAATTTATGACAGTCAGTTAATCTGTGTACACATTGATGCACTCATCAGCTAAATGCTGACAAAGACATTGCCCTAAATAACAAAAGACTATCATCATGCCTTTCACACCCATGGTGTTTTTTTCCTGGAAAAGTTGAGTGGGGTTAAGGCTTCCTCCTTTTTTACGAGTGCCCTTCTTTTAGTCATCATAGCTCATTTTAAGGTAACAGTTCCTTTCATCTTTGGTTAGAGGTGTTTGTGATGAAAAGATTTAACCGCAATTTGTTATTTACACATCTTAACCTAAGTGTTGCGCAACTAAAGAGTCTTGCAATTTTAGCAAACAAACATGCAAATGAAAGCGAGCATGTAAGGATGGATGATGGACTGACTTACAGGAGCTATATGCAATGTCACACATGTTTTAGGCTACAACATTTGTTGTCACATACAGCAAACATCTCCTCACTATCCGCGAGAACACACTGTAAAAAAAACGGCAACAAAAATGAACTGTGCCCACTTGCACCACAAAGCATACACAAACAGTGTTCCAGCGTTACAGCCAATAGCAAACAAGAAGGATTTGGGGGTTGGGGGTGAGGACGAGATGAGGGACAAGCAAGTCTTGTTTTGTTTGAAAATACTTCAAATGTCAACTAGAAGTAACGTCACCCAACATCGCTTGGAGCACCTTTAAATTAGGCTTGAATTTAGCTAGCCAGCCTGACTGAGTGTTTTCCCTCTGTCCTGTGACCAGTCCAGCTGGAGCAGAGGGAACTGTTTGTGCACCAGCTAACAAAGCAAAGCACAATCTTGCTCATTCTTACTCACAACAGGCAAATGAAAACGTTTTTAAACACAAACATGACAATTTAAAACAACCAAAAAAAATAAATTTAATAACATATTTCAATGAGAATCAAGAGCTTTACTTCAAGAAATCTCAAACAATCTACTGCAGCGGATGAGAAAACAACAGGAGATATTTATGCATTTAGAAATACTTCTTTTAGGAATATGCGGGCTTAGGTTGATGGAGAGGAACAACATAAATGACCTAGAGGGATGCTGCCAAAAATAAATGCCTTTTTCTGTCAATCTAACTTCTTCTTTCCAGAATAACTGTACTGCCTGACATTAACATACAGTACAAAGAGCACGAGACAGTTGTTAATTGTCTGTCTGGTGTTACTCAGCAAAAATGCTGCCATGAGTGTTCAGAGTTATAACAAAGTACCCATAAGTTGTGCACACACACAACAATCATTACCTGAAGTTGCGATAAGCGGATGCAGTGGACAGGCCACGTCGTAGGGCCCTACTGCTTTGATGCTCTTTAATTAGTTAAGAATAAGCAAACAAAATCTTTTTATATTATCCAGATATCGTGACATATCAGGACATGTTGCCCAACACACTGCGATTGTGACTTACTGCCATTTTTCTCCCTCTAGGTTTCTGGGTCAAATAGTTTCACTAGAAGACATGTTGATAAACTGCTCGCTGACAAACAGGCTACCCGAGTCTACGTTTGTACCTGCTGCATATCTCTAATAATTCATGCAATGAATATACTGTATACAGTAGCACTGTCAGGTATGACATTAAAGGCTGATTCTCTTTTAAAACAAGAGCAGATGTTCCCTCTTTTAATGCTAAGTTGAACAAACAAGCACTGCCACACAAGCTAGTTTGGTTTAAACTGCCCAAAGTAGAAGATATTTAATGTTGAATACAACTCCATTAATGCAGAAAACAACCAGTCGATTTATTGCTTAGCAGAACATTTGTTCTGATAAAGCATGCATTGTTTAAATCATTTCCCTAAGGAAAATCTTTCGAAATTAACTGGTTTTATTTTCTCAAATGTGAAGATTAGCAGTTTTTTTGTTTTATAGGATGTAAAATAGGACTGGGTGATAATGCCAAAATTTTCTATCACAATTTACGTAATTTTATATCTAAATATTGATATAGCAATTTTCCCTCTAATTGTATGGGAAGCCAGGTCAAAAAATAATGCCAAATATTGATTGTGTTTCCCCTATATTCATACTGTTTGAGTGGCGCACCACTGAAGGCTTAAGTACATTCAGCCAACCACTAATAGTAATTTTTATTATTTATCTTCCGGTTATTTCCTCTATCAAATCAAAAAATGTCCACGACAGTGTATTGTTATATTCAGTTTACAATGATATATGGGCCCTAATGATAGAAAACAGAGAAACAGCATATCACCACAATTGAGAAGCTGGAAAGAAATTAGAAAACAATTTACTGAACATAAAACATGACAATTTCGTGATATATATTTTCCAGGTAATTACTTTTGTCAATCAACTAATTGACTATTGTTTCAGCTGGACGAATAGACACTGCTCTAAACTTGATACACATTTAGGAAGTAACATCAGTGTGTGCTGTGAAACCTATATTACAAACAAGCTACAAGTTCATTCTCTCACACACACACACACACACACACACACACACACACACACACAGTGTTGAGCGATGATAGATAATAGTAATATGTCAACATGTTGTTTCTCAGTCCTTAGCGACTCTCTAACACCTTGAAGGACCCCTGGTAGACCTTGCTGCACCCTAGTTTGGGAACAGTTCAGGCCTTCTTGGATGCCATTCAGCAGGGATTGCGCAATAACTAGACAGATTCGAACTTTAAAGTTAAACGTAACTTTTTTGTCGCCACTGAGTTATACTTTATACTTGATTAATTATAGAGTGTGGTCTAGACCTAGGCTACTTTATCTGTAAACTGTCTCGAGATTACTCGTTATGAATTGATACTATGAATACAATTGAATTGAAATTAAATTAAAGTAAGAGTTACACACACAAACACGGGTGTTTTAACTTGTTTCATTGGCATTTTGGCAAATAGCGTGCCTCGGTGACTCATCCTGAACTCTTCACCGAACAAACAGTGGAACTGGTTGTACCAAAATATGACCCAGAACGCAGTCCTTGCATTAAACCCAGATGGAATTAGATTTCCGCGCCATCCCTCTAACATTAAGAGCATTCACACAAAGCACCGTTTCCCCTCCCGGTCCAACGGTGATCATTTCTGTGCTTGTGTTCAGAGCGCTGGCATGAACCGAAAATAAGGGCAACACAGGTGAAGAGCAGCTGATCGATTCTCAGTTTGGTTTATGACGAAAAGTGAAATCAATGTATTCATGACAAACAGCCGGAGACCCCACAAATGACAAGTTAAACGTTTCGGAAATAGAGCTGACAGGAAAATAGGCTCCTAATAATAGACAGCAGCATACGGCGGCTGTGAGCCGGAGACACAAGAATGCTAACAAAGCGCTATCGAAATATATTGCTACTGCTATCTTTCAAATATAGCATCATTACACTTCGTATTAATCAATCTTGATAGCTTAAATCTGTAATAAAATAAACTCACGTTGTCTAGTTCAATTCCTCCATCGCGGTCTGCCGAGCTGTGCGCCACATAGGAAGGTGGGGGGGAAAGCTGTAGGCTACTCACCGTGACTAAGCATTGTACCGGCCTCCTCTCGCTTTCACAATAAGAGCCCGCCTTCAAATGGCTAGAACCGTCTCCGTTCATGTGTGATAGAAGTGATCTCCGTCCCGAGAAGGGTTTTTTTTATTGTGAAGGACTTCTCAGAGTGAAGAAAAAGCGAGGCCAATTGTTGGCTGGTCGCCAAAAACTGTAGCTTCGACGTCAATCAAATCTGTTACAAATAATATAAATAGGCTACCACCTGAGTGACACACTCGTCACATGTGTTTACTGTAGGCTACTTTGTGACAAGTTGAAGACGATATTGTGTAATGGAGAGAAAGAGTAGCCTAAATGTTTGTAGCATAGAAGTAAGCTAAAAGAAAAATACGTAAATCAAATTCAGCATTAGATCAGCGTAAATACAATTTTAAATTCAAACAGGAAATTATTAAAATGCTATTGTATAATGGCGTTAAATAAAAACACATTGGTTCTCATGAGGCATGTCTATACGACCCTTAATTACCTTAACTCAAATTGCTCCCTCTTTGTGTGTAGCTTACCTTGCTTTGCTTGTCAAGCAAGGTGAGGAGACTCATGTCTCACCACCATGTTTTCGAATGGCTCTTACAGAACATATCAGTTTCATAGAAATGTGCTCTAGGCAGGTGCTGACACACATATAATTTGTCCTGCCTCTTTCAAAATACGTGATTCAGGTCAATACAGTAGTAGTTTAGATTTAAGATCTAGGCCTACTCTATGCTGGCAAACAGCCACAAGGTGGCACCAAAAGCCAACTGTGTCAATGCAGAATCCATTTCAAGTTGCTGGCCTAAAAAAGTCAAAAAACATCAATGTCAAAAAATCTTGTGGAAGTGAGCTGCCACTTATTATGGTACACTAATATAAAGCTTTGTTGAGCTCCATAGACAAAATTCACAGCTGATTATCTGTAAGTAATCATCTCTGCTCCCTCGGGGTCAGACATTAATGATGAAGCATCAACACGAAACATCCTTAATATAATAGGACAAGTCTTGAATCAGCCTTCATCAAGAATTCCCCTGCTGAGCAATGACTCTGCCCTCTGTGTGTAGTCCCAGTCAGAGGAATCAGGTGAGGTTAGCCTTGGGGCACTAAATGGACACTCCTAGGCATGCATCAAGCTGCCTGTCTGCTCGTCATGCATAGGCTGTTTAAGCTGCAGTTTCCATCTATCCTTCTTCGTCCCCAAATCCGGTATCGGGTCGCGGGGGCAGCAGCTCCAGCAGGGG
>NC_045734.1:16563824-16569852 GCF_008692095.1 Etheostoma spectabile
CCCAAACTTCCCTTTCCTGAGCCACATTAACCAGCTCTGACTTGGGGATCCCGAGGCGTTCCCAGGCCAGGTTGGAGATATAATCCCTCCAAGCAGCAAGATCCGTTTTGTGATTTACTTTCATCTATGTGTTTTACATTTATCAAGTTGATTACACACTATAGTACTCTGATTTGTTCCCAAAGCTCTGCTGGAGCAGGGAGCACTACAGCCGTATCTGTATCTGCACATCTGTAATACAAGTCTGTGATTAGGACTGTCCTGCTGACAGATGACTTTTGACCTCTACCTTTCCAGCTTGTTGTGTGAATTCAGCAGCCGGAAGGGAGCTGGGGGCCAGCAGAGATTCCCTGACACGTTGACCTCTGTCAGCAGGCACAGTGCTGGTGGATACAGACAACATTTGGAGGATTACCTGGACCCAAACAAATCGTTTCAAAGGTATCCCAGTGGCATGTGGTATCTTTTATTGTAGATATTTATGTATTTGGGTCACTAGGAGTAAATAAAAAAATGAAACAATTATATAATTTGTCAGAATACCTGTTTGGTACCACTAGACTTTGCTGTACATGAAGCAAATGTCTTTGAGTTGCTTTTTGCATAATCATTTTTCTGTGAGAGGTGTGAAAAGTTAGCGGATGCCCACTAACTGAATAGCCTACTTAACATACACTGTTTGCACATGCTAAAAATAATTGCCACTTTTTCAGCCATCAGTAGAGAAAGAAGTTGAATGGAACAGCTTGTTGAGTTTTTCCTGTCTATAGAAGTTTCAGCTTGCAGGATCAAAAGACAG
This sequence comes from Etheostoma spectabile, assembly GCF_008692095.1. Classification (NCBI taxonomy): domain Eukaryota; kingdom Metazoa; phylum Chordata; class Actinopteri; order Perciformes; family Percidae; genus Etheostoma; species Etheostoma spectabile. The sequence continues at coordinate 16,564,624 of NC_045734.1, forward strand.
CTGCATGTTATACATCTCTGTTTCAGCCAGGACAAGCGTGAACAGCGGGAGTCAGTGAGGTGGTGGCCAATATCAACCACAGAATTAAAAAAAAAACGTGTTTTAAATAAAGGTGCGTTGTGTGGTGCTTGAGGTGTCCGGGGACATGCAGAGCTTGGAGAAGAAGGCTGTATCTAGGCCAATGCCATTACCAGATGTGAGACAAGGGGGTGGACTTCCTGTGGTGTTTGTTCTAAAACTATTCTCCCGTTTACTCAACCTCTGAAATATACACAGATACGCACAGTGAAATCAGACCAAAAACTCTTCTGTATACTTTAAGAAAACATTTTATTTCTTTTATGAAAAGAAAGGTAAAGTTGCCTTTTCTTGTAACAAAATAGATATAATTTACAATAGAGATGATATGAAAAGTCTTCAGTAATACAAAAAGTTCACTACATGAATTACAGTACAAAAAAACCAACCTACCTAATCCTCATTCACGAATTAAGGTGTGGAAAGACCGCACCAAAAAAATCATCTTTATAAAAAGATAGATGTCATTTCCTAATAAGAAAAATTCAATACCTTAAACCAGAGATCTTTAACAGGGGGTCTGGGGCCCCTAGGGGTCATCAGAGTTACTGCAGGGGGGCCACAAAATATTGTTAAAAACAGTTTTTCATTATAGAAACATACTTTGTACATTTATAATGTGAGACAGGTGTGTCGGAGGGTGATAAGTAAGTCAAAAGTTGCAAAGAAACCCCCACACACTGTCTAACTCGTATCATTGCAACTTTTGAATGTTTTTTTCAAAAATTAACATTTCTTAACATGAATCCAACAAATTATTAACAAATGTAAATCAGCCTATTTGTAAAAAAAAAAACCACACACATTGATGATAGGCTTGCATCCTATTGTGCAGCATAAAAACACGATTTATAAAATCATACCAAAAACTATTTCAATAGCTTAGCATACTATGCACTAAAAAGGTAAGTATAAAGGCTTTAGGCTGCCAAAACGTTATTGTAGGCCCAGTTTAATATGCAACTTAATGCAATATATGTACTGTAATAGGTTGTCCCTGATACTTCTCTCTTTCACTTAAGAGGTCCTTGGTTTTAAAAACGTTGAAGACCCCTACCTTAAACTATAACTGGACATATTCTGCTAACGAGATGGATAGCGAAGGTATTGGTTATTGGATTAATTGCACTGATTCCGCATGAGCTTAGTTTACAAGTGCAGGCACATTCTTGTCTTCAAATGTCCTGCAGCTTGATGATGATAATTGATATATAACTTTATTTGCAAGGTAAAATAATAATAATTTATTTGGCTTATAATTACAAGTGATGCAATTGCAGCTGATTTGGTTTCAGTTAAACTATCAACATGTCATGGTGGAAGGAAAGACTTTTTTGTTCACATTATTTGATGACATTTTGTTGTTTATGTTGCTGTTGCAGTTTTCCTGCAGATGCCAGACTGACATTTAAAAGAAATCGGACACCAAACCCCAACAACTTTCCACTTGGTACTAGATAAGTTAACCATCTGTCATTTCAAAACAGCAGGGGGATTTTAATGCTGCGCCTACCTCCCACAACTATGCCACAGTCTTCTTCACGCTGTCTTTTATGTTTTTTTCAGTTTTCATCTAACTCTCCCTGCATCACGTACACAGATATGTGTAGGGGTGCTCCGCATGATTATATCTTAACAAATCTAGCACACATTGGGCCTTTGAATCAGCAAAACGCAACTGTCTGCAGATCCACAGATTACCCTACACATGTATAAGACCTGTTAGTGCTGTATTCAAGGCCCTTCAATTAGAAACTGCAAAAAAGGGTAAAGCCAACCACACCATTAACCCAGAAAATGTTACATTTAAATTTTTTCAGTCATGAGTCTTTGGGTTTTCAGAAGGATTTTTCAGTGCAAATTAGTTAAGGAGACTCATTTGTTGCGTCTACTCGTAAAAAGTATGTTTGCTTGTTCACATTTGAGTGGCATCCTCATAGCATTTTGTTTTGTAATAATCTCACAATGAAGTTCAGCATTACTTCTAAATTATCATGGTAATTTATCTAAATGTGATTCTCTTACGCCTTCAATATTTCATACGTCCTTTGTTCCTGGCTATGCTCCAAATTGGAGTAACCAGAACTTTTTTTCTGGAGGAGATGTCCTCTGTTTAGTGCGAAGCCCAATCAAACACTTATGGACTCTTTTAGTCAGTCTAAGTCCTTATGTCTTGAAGAGTTTGGGGTAAAGGGCCTTAATAGGTGATGGGGTGGTGATAATGTTCCCAGAGGAAATGGTCGTCTCCGGTCCCCCCTCTAACTTCTGGGATGCCACCTCAGTTTTACTGAAACTGCACTCCAGGAATGGCATCCCAATCTTCTTCACCTGGCCATCTCTGGTCATCAGACACGGCCGACAGAGCAGCCTCAGAATAGCTCTCCTCATGTCCTTACTGGTCAGAGTATAAATGATGGGGTTGAGGAGCGAGTTGACCATAGCTACTCCCAGGAAATAATCAGCCTTGTAGAGCAGGCGACAACTGCGAGTGGGGCAGAAAAAATCCAGGAGGAGGAGGACAAAGAGGGGTAGCCAACAGACAATGAAGACGCCTAGCACAATGGTGACTGTCTTGAGGAGGGCAATGTACTTCTGCGACTTCCTAGCTAAGCCTTTCCTCATGCTACCTGACAGGCCCAGCCGCTGCCGCTGTGTGTTGGTGCGGACAATGCGAAAAACTCTGGCGTAAAGGACCACAATGGCCAGGAGCACAGCACTAAACACAGACACGCAGCAGAGGATGTAGCTCTTGGCATAAAGCGGGAGAACTGTTGAGCACAGGTCCAGTCTCTTGATGCAATTCCACCCCAAAATTGGGAGGACCCCCAAAAACCCTGCCAGGGCCCAACTTGCACCAATCAATGCCAACATCCGTCCCCGCTTTGCCCCATGGTATGGCCTCATAGTCACCATGGTAACATGGCGTTCAATTGCAATGGCAAGCAGACTAATAATAGAGGCAGCGAGAGTGATGAAGACCCCTCCCTCCCTGAGGAACCATAGCAACGGCGTCAGTTTTAAAGTATTAGCTCCGGACATGATGATGTTGGCCATATATGTAATCCCAGCCAGAAGATCAGATAGGGTCAGGTTTCCCAGCAAGTAATACATGGGCAGGTGGAACTTCTTGTTTCTCCAAATAGCGATAAGAACCACAGCGTTCTCCAGGACAATGAGGAGACACACCACCAGGAACGCAATGCCCTCAGGTTTGAGTCCTTCGCGGTAGCGATCTTTCTGCAGCTTACCGGTGTAGTTGTAATGCTCCACAAGGACAGAATTGTCCTGGTACTCCCAGAAGAACTGCAAGTAGCCTGGAGAGGAGGAAGTAGGGGAGGTGGGGAATAGGGGTATAGCGGGGGGAGTCCCTGCATGAGCAGATCTTGCAGCCTCCATGCTTTGTTGCTTTTCCTCTGTTGTAGTCAGTGGCTATAAAGTCATTTTTGTTGACATGCTTTTCATAGTTAGAGCTGTGAAGAAGTACAAAAAAGATACACAAAAAATGTCTGAGCTCCTTAAATAAAGGGAGGGATTACATGAAGTTGATACAATGTAATCCACTAGAATCCCTAGATGTTTCCTGCCAGGAGACGGTGCTCTTGAGCTCTGTTTATCCTGGTTAGAGGGTCCAGACGCTGCAGAAAGACATGGTAAAAGCATAAAAACATTTGGAAAGAAAAGATGCAGACCCACTGATATCTGAAACCACAAATCTTAAAGATGAACTTAAAAACATCACACTTAATTCAATTAAAGGACGTGAGTGAACATGTATACACATTAAAAGGAGTAAGTTATGTTACACTGACATTAAAGACATTTACCCACAGAAAATGCAATCCCAGGCTGGTGATGTGAATACTGAAACAGTCTGCAGTATGTCTCACATTTCTACTTTCCTGTGATATTTGAGTAAAAATTGTGATGAACCTGAAACCACAGACCTTGTGAATGTGATACTATCGTCCAAAAGGACAGAGGGATCATTTTCATGTCAAACAAACATTTAGTCTTTCCAAATGTGTTTAAAGTGTACATCAATCACTGTAAGGTTGTTAGACAAGAACCATCACAACATATGCACTTAATTTGGCACACATGCAGCAGCCCCCCCACAACATTTCACTTTCACAGTATGAATGAAGTGTGTTTGAAGTCTACCACACATGTAAGTACATTTAAACAGCATGCCCAAAGTTTATGACATTTGTCAAAGTGCAATCATGAATACATTGAAGGTTGTGGTTGACTTATTTTAACTTACATTGTTATTACTGAGAACAATCAGGGGTGATTAGGGTTGCATTCCTGAGTCTCTGTCGTGTGAGGGAATGTTTTTCTCGCCTATTGAGTCATGTGTTAACATTTAACAAACGGTCTGGAGGCTTTAACCAATTCAATCTGTTGCCAAGAATTTAGGAAATTAATATTACCTTTTCATGTTGGTGCAAACAGCACCAACATATAATGGATTGAAACTTTGAAATGGATAAAGATATGAATGAGATCATGAATGAATACCTGTATCTCAATGTCAGTTATCCATCATGCGAGAATATGTATATCATAATTACAAGAATCAGCAATTTTGTTTAAAATATTGATGGGATTTGTCTTTTAAAAAAAATACTGAATTATTTAAACTATTCAAAACAAACCAGTTTCTTTTTTGTGACTTTTCTACCATATGGTGCTTATAGCCCAATCTCCTGTAAAGTTTAGCTTTAAAGTGTCTGCAGCCTTTCTTTTCCTCAGGTGTAAATAGTGTCATTAAGCAATAGATTCATTTGAACATTACGGCAAAATAAAACCAATCACAAAAAAAACCTCTAAAGTAAAAAATTATAATGTTTGTTTCTCCTAACATTCTGTTCTGTATAAACATGACACAATGCAATCATATCTATCATGTAAATCCCATATTGCATCAGAATAAAAAAGAATCACGAAGAAATTACCTTGATATTGATGTAACGTTGTCCTCCTCCTGCACTTCATATGCTTTTCGGTGAGGAGAATCCAAGTGATTCACAGTCAAACTGACAAGGCAGAGGAAGTAAAGTAAGACCAGTTGTAACATGCTAAAGGGGGTTGGTCTTAACCCAAACTCACTCACTCTCTCTCTCTCTCTCTCTCTCTCTCTCTCTCTCT
>NC_045734.1:16569862-16575492 GCF_008692095.1 Etheostoma spectabile
TCTCTCTCTCTCTCTCTCTCTCTCTCTCTCTCTCTCTCTCTCTCTCTCTCTCATGCATCAACACACATATATAGCAAAAGATAATTCTCCTGTTAGCCCACTTTAAGATTTTATCATAGTGATTGATAGATGAGCTGCAGCGAGCACTACATTATCTCATTGATGCCCGTCCGTGTAATCAAGTTGCTCCCAATGATGCCCCATCCATTGTTCAAATAAATGTTTATTTGATGGGCAGGTGGCACCTTGTAGGGCAGCCTCGGCCACAGTGTGTGAATGGTTCCTGTGCATTGTAAAAGCCCTCTGAGTAGTCATTCAGACTAGAAAAGCGCTTCATAAACACAGTCAATTTACCTTACCTGTGTACAATGATAACATACTGAGCAGGAAACATTTTCAAGACTGCAAAAACATCAGAAAGTGCACTAAGAACGATCCATATTACATCAAATTATTATATTATGTGAATTTCATTCAAATAAACACCAATTTCCAAATAACAAAATACAAGCTGCGATTATGCTGTACAACCAGTTTTTGAAAGACACGGCTCAGTAACGATTCCCCAAACTCCCCGAGCCAACTGAAATAGACACTAAGCTTTTGTTTTTCTTGTGTTTAGATTTATTGCTCCCACGATTATCTATTTTACAACCCCCTGCTTATGCAGCCAGGGAATTGAAGCAAATCCGATTCACATGGTGTATGTCGCAATGATGGCATCTCAATTCCCAGAGCCTGTCAATGAGAGTGCAGCTTGCTTTGACACGCTTTAGCAGCTCACCTGCTAAACCTCCCCTGCAGGGCGTGCAAAGGGTTTAGCAGGACAAAATAAAAAAGGGGAGAGGTACACTGTATGAAACTCAAATAAAACTTTTACTTGTATTTTCAATGTTTCAAAGCCAGTGATTAATATGATGACATGTCCAGAAACACACAAACCCTCTATCCCCTAAACACATCAGAAACATCAGTGACTTTGCATTTGCTGAGACACCTAATTTACTCTCCCTACCCACTGTGTTTTGACAGTTGGAAGTCCTGGTCTTTATCCGGATGTTGCTCTGATATGTCACACTTCAGGGTTTGTTTGACTATCCTTCAACTACACCTGTTTGCTGTTTGATTACCTGGTTTAGCTGAGGAATTCGCTGGCTCCCTTGTGTTCATTTGTGTCTAAATGTGGAAAATACACAAGCACAAAGTATATTTTTCTTTCATGTCACATCTCTTTTATATTTCACTCTGACTTTTGTGTTTGTGTCTGACAGGGTCACATGCCTGCTTTTTGGGCTCCTGATAACCTAAGTGTGACTGCTGACATGTTTTCCCCATGATATGGCCTCATAGTCACTATAGTAACATGGCATTCAATTGCAATGGCAAGCAGACTAATATAGAGGCAGCCAGAGTGATGAAGCCCCCTCCCTCCCCGAGTAACCATAGCAACAGCGTCAGTTTTAAAGTATTAGCTTCGGACATGATGATGTTGGCCATATGTGTATTCCCAGCCAGAAGATCAGATAGGGTCAGGTTTCCCAGCAGGTAATACATGGGCAGTTGGAACTGGAATAACCTAAATGTGACTGCTGACATAGTGACGGACACAAGCGGAACAACAGATCAAACAGTCACAATACCCCTGAGCCAACTTGTTAAAAAGATGCTTGGGACTTTGCATCAAAACAGCAATTAAAATGGGATCAGTCCGAGCCGTTGGCTGGAATGAAATCATGAACTTTCTCATCACAAATGATGACTACAGCCTATTTGCATCACTGTATGCATGTGCATGTATGTGTTTTAGAGGCAGGTAAAGGACTTGAAGCTGGTGGGTGAACGTTTTCTTTTTTTTATCACATTATTTGTGTGTGTGTGTGTAAATGCTGCATGTTTCACCCCTACTTCCCGCTGTCTGCACTGCTGTGTGTAGGAGGGGAGCCTTTCAGGAGATCATTAAAGAGAAATATCCTGTCAGGGTGAACACAGAGGCCTCACATCAAAGCCTAAGAGAGAAATAGGGGTCTGACACGGAGGATGCGTAGTCTAACAGACAGATAGGACTCACACAACTCTGCACAGGAAGGAAAAGCTGTCCTCTTTCATCTTTTCTACTTGATCATTCATGTTTTACTCTGTCTGTTTTCCTGTAACTGTTTTCACCACACATTCACTCTTCTTTATGCTCCATTCTGTGCAGCAACACTGGAATCCCACTGCACATGGATTTTCCTCTCTGGTATTCTTAACGTATGTTTCACTAGCATGGACCACGCCACAACCATGTGTTAGTTAAAGATTTTATGAACATTATGAATGTGCAGATAGATAAATTGATGTGGATGTTGTCTGATGGCTGGTATGTTTGATGACCGGGTGGAGGAGACTTAGAGTGGGGTTTCCTTCTCAGAAGCATCCATCCATCCATCCATCTTCATCCGCTTATCCGGGAAGATGGATGAAGGGGAGGGAAAGGGAGGGTGGGTCAAGCAATCAGAGACACGAGCCTGGCTTCACAACACGGTATATGTAGGTTTGGCTGGTGATTAGAGGTGTAGTTTGGGCGTGGCCCTGCTCCCAAACCTAAGTTAACAAATTAACTTCATTTTTGGCCACACACACCGATGTGATGCTGACTGCTTTTAGCAAGGCCTGCTCCTCTTTGGGTGTGGATGGAATGTTGACCTTGATGGGCCAGTTGTGTGACCAACAGGACTGGTTTGTGTTGCAGGAAAGGTTTATTTTTGGTTGACCACTGGCCGCCCCTCTGATTTGATTCTTCCCGTTGGAGTGATGTTATGATCGCTTCTCTAAGCTAGCAGCGCTGGCGACTACAAGTTTCAGCTGTAGTATCATATTTTTACAGTCTTGATATTTTTCATCCTGTGTGGAGAGACATGGTTGTCAAAAGTATACAAGTCTAAAACTCAGTTTGAGAGTTGGAAACATAACTCCAATGGCATCATTTGAAGGTGCATTTTGGCCTGCACATGAATATGACCTGCACTTCCTCCCAGACATTATTTCACAGCTTTAACTTTTGCCTTTTAGACATTGAGAAGAGTTGAGGTTTTCATTACCTAAGAACCAAAGATATGAGAATGGCATATTGGGCTTCAAAGCACCATCTAAATGGTCTTTGCCTGCCAAGTTCTCTCTAGTCATCTTCCTCATCACCTAAACACTTCAGGCTTGGGTCTTTCTAAGGCTATCTCACCGCTGCACCTCCTGCAATCTATCACCACTCTGTCCTCTGTCCTCATCCACTGATAAGTCCCCAAAATCAGACTTGCCAGACCAGCTCTGTGACGGGAAGAAAACATACCTCAATGCTTGCAATTGTCTCTTTTTTGTGCATTTTTTCAATCACAGCAGCAACAGACGTTGCCTCTTTTACTTTATTCTCCCTTCTTCACATTTCCATATAGCCTCATTGAAGCGTGATGTTTACTTTCCAGTATGCAATCACTCGATGGGCTCATGGGGTTTGCATTGCACGACCTAAGACAGTCCAAGCCACTGATCAGTGCATTGTTTGTTTGGATTTTCCAGCCGACTTGCTGTGGTTTGGGCTCCACTCAAGGACAATTTATGAGGATCTGTGTTCTTTTTAAGTGCTTGCAGGGCATGGTTGCTTTAGAAGACGGGATGAGTTGAGGAATGAGTACAGAGGAAAAGTCAAAGAAAGGGATGGGATGGCTGATTGGAAAAGGAGTACAGGCGATCTGGTCTTCTCCTGATGAGTTGCAGCATAGCACAATGAGTCATCCCAATTCAGCTTCCTTTCTCACAGGAAGTGACCCCCTATTGCTCCAGTTATAGTGATAACAGAAGATAACACCTTGGACTAAGAGAGACCAAAGATTCTTTATTTACATATGTTTTTTCAGTGTGTTTTTTCCCAAAAAGCAGACAGCAGACATCTAAACCTGTCTGCATTTTTCATGCAGGCTTTCCATCCTCTACTGTAGGGGTGGTTCAGATCACCGAGCACTCTATTGTTGATTCGGTCTATTTCTCCTGGCGTGGCTGCATCGCAGTGCTTTGTTGGGCAAGTGTGGTTGGAGTCTGGATGTGTTCACTCCAGCACTGGCAGACTAGGTCTAATGAGATCCAGATTTGTAGAACTTTCTTGGTTTAGAGTGTGACACCGACACTTCTCGCCTCCACAGGGCTGTTACCATATCACTCAACCCTCAGGATTATGTGTTCATTCCTGCTCTGCCAGAATTAACACACAACTTCAATTGAGGCTTGGTCTCTGAGGATGTTTGTGCATGTGTGTGAGGGTTTGTCATTTAGAGACTGTGCAAATGCTCACACCTTCACTCTTATATACACACTATATACATGAAAAGATAATTACTGATTTTGATGTAACTTCTCTGCCTTTAACCCACAGGTAATCTTCAGTTGTAAATCATGATAAATTAACATTGTTCTAGGGTTGTCCTTTTTTCCTGACATGTGTTAAACACAGATGATACAGTGGACATTTCTCATGGAAGATGGAGTGCAAAATTGTGTTCAGTTAACCAGGAATTTTAATTAAACTATATAAAACTATCCCTTAATCTTTCTATGCATTATAAAAAAAAACTCACTGTACTCATACACTCAGACACATCTTTACAAACACATGAACACACACGAATTCTACCATTATGGACCTCTCTAGACACATGATGGTAATCAGAGGAGATGGGCAGACAAAGACATTTCAACCGCACTGCAGCCATACGGATCCCTGCGGGACACTCACTCAGGGATTTTGTTGCTTGAACGATTCCCGCTCTGTTTCTTTTTGGCCTCTTGAAATTCCATCTTGGTCTCTGTTCTTGAGTGGAAAAAAACAGAGCTGAAGAGGCACAGACCAGTAAGAATGTAAATGAATGCCAGATCTCCAAGTTTTGGCTCCTTTCAGCATCCCGGGATAATTTGTAAAAACGTGCAGCCAAGACGATGATATGGTGAGAGTGAGGAGAAGGGCACGAGACAAGTTCGGGCCTGAAATGTTTTTTTCTCCACTTTTTCATCTCTTTCTTTGCCTTTTTAGTCTCCCTTCTCATTTTCCATGTTTGACCTCTACTCAGTTTCTTTTTCTGTAACTCTCTCATGTTTCCATTCTGAAGGTGTTTTATAAAGAGAAAGGCAAAATGGACCAGCTCAGTCAACCAGACGGTAAGGTTAGCGTGACTGGAAGTGATTTGAAACAAAGTCTGGTTTCTCCTTTTTTTTATTCTTAAAGTGCATACCACTCAATAAATTGCTGACCTCAGCTGAACAGTTACATTACATCTCTTTCAAACCAAACCCAAGTGGCGCTGCTGGCATTATTGGTTTAAAGAACGGTATGACCTAAACGGTATGGTCACTAAAAAATAGTTACAGCATGCAATTCCTTAATTCCTCGTAAAAAAAATATGTACTGAATTGGGAGGGACTAATTCATTTTTGATCCAGTTTAAAATGAGACCATGAATTACACATACGATGTTTGTCAATTAAAAGATAATTTTGCAAGTGAAGAAAGTGACAGTTAGTCTTAGCTTTGTCTTAGTGCGATTTTGTTTTGTGGGAAACAATTTACTTCACCTTACTTGATGCTTTACTTAGCTATGTACCACATC
>NC_045734.1:16575502-16584564 GCF_008692095.1 Etheostoma spectabile
GGGAATTGAGACCCTGTGGGAAGTTAACGTGTGAGGCCCTGCTTATTGACATACACTGTGATGCACACGCAAGAATCACTGTCAACCCGAGGGGACTGCCGTTATTCAAACATCTATATAGTCGTATCTTGCGTCTGTGTTTGTGTGTGTTTGCGTGTGCCTTGCTGTGTGTGCCCGTCTTAAATGTGGACGTATGCCCTCTGTCCATGTTGCTGAAATACCTACTAAAATAAACGATGAAAGGCAATATCACAAAGATAGTTGTATTCGAATGTTGATATTAAGAGAGATAATTAACTATTTAGCTTTCACAATAATAGGCCGTCTGACCCATGGCATGACAGCTCAGCTGCATGTCACTTTATTTTCTTTCTATAGCTTATATAGCATCTGACTTACTATGCTAGATAAAGTGAAAGTCACTTTCCCTGCCTTCTTGCCCACAAACTCAGCAATAAAGTCCTTTTAGTCCAGTGTTTCTAAAATTGGTCGCGCCCTCGTGTAACTAACATTGTTTCTCCTTCCTTTTTTGACTAACTGGAATTTCAATTCAAGAACATCACAACAAAATGTAGAATGTAAAAATAAAAAGAAAGAGAGAAAAAAAACGACATTATTGCAAACCAGGCAGGTGCAAGGCCCTGTGCGGTCGCAATAGTTCTGGTCTCTCCCTATTCACTACCATGCATATTTTTTTCCAAAATAAGTTTTCATCGAGCACAGGAAAGGGAGCCATTTTCTATATGGATTAAACAAACAAGATACTATTGGGTTAAATAGTGAGCTTTAGAGGAGTTGCTAGGTGTATTTTTTAACTTTGGACAAAGCCCGGCTAGCTGTTCTCCTTTTTGTTAGTCCATGCTAAGCTAAGCTAATTACCTTCTGACTCTTGCTTTGTTAATGCACAGACATGAGATCTTCTCATCTTACTCTCAGCAAGAAAGGCAATATTCTCCAACATGTTAAACCATTCCTTTAAAGTGACAAGCACTTGAAACAGTCAACCTAAGAATAAATGTGGCCTTTTAGAATAGCATGGAAAGCGAGTTGCTCATTGGATTTGTGTAACAGTTTGATTCACTCTTCAGTCCTGTCAACACATTCCTGTTCCTGTTGATTTTTTAAATTCTTTGACTGCACACACATAAAAACTTCATTTAAAACATTGCTGCATCAAATACTTGCCAGAATCAAAGCAGCAGGATTCGGCAACAAGCTAAACACATTAAAGATCTGAGCTGTGTTGTTAACACATTTGGCATTCTGCCATGTGATATGTGTTGTTATCCATAAATCATTTTGGCTGCTCTCCCATTCAAGCTTTAGTTTAACAAGAGGATGTTTTATCAGAGCAGCAGCACATATTTAAACTTCTTGCTGTACCTGTAGTATCTGTCACATCTTACACCACTGTCTTGCCAGGGGATGCCTGAGATGAGAAGTAAAGATAGACGGCAAAGGTAAGATAAAAATCCTCATTCAAAGAACTCACAATGTGCACTGTATTTTTTATAACGACTTTTAGAATAAGAACGCCTGTATTGTATTGTGTGTAAAGCTTCATGTATGCTCTCTGATAGCCTATACTTTATTTTGAACGACACCCGGAGTATTTCAGAAAGCCCTTTAGTGGAAGTCAAAGCTCTGATGTCATTCAAGCTCTGCAACCAATTACGTGCGGTTCAAAAAAATTCAAATGCTAAAACTTAATGTCTTCCTTGGTTTTTGAGCCTCCACGTCTATTGTGTCAGTCATCCGTCTCTTTAACCCCCCCCCCAACCCCACCACCACCACCTCCCTTCCTCGTCAAACCACATTTCCAAGCTGCTTGTTCCATTGCAAGCAATTAGATGTCAGGTCACAAGAACACCAGCAGCTGGGTCTTGTTTCAGTGTGCAGGTTTCAGTAAATGGGGTATCATGAGTACATCAGCAGATTGTGCACAGACACACACCAGCTGGCCTCTTTAACTAATTTGATCCACGGAGAGACGTGAAAGAAAAGATGATTTTAATATAATTTGAAAAGTGTTCTAAATGTAAACTGCAGGGTTTCACTCATCTACCTTGCGTGATTGCAGCAGCAGAACAATCACATTGGCCCCAACACTTACATGTATAGGCATGTACACGCCAACTGGGGAGCTGGGTTAATTCTTCCAAAGCCATGCTTGACTCCTTATTTTTCAGACAACCTCTGTCTTTGCCCCCATGGTTTAGTAGATCAGACAAATAGACCACCTAGACAGAAAAAATCTCCAGAGTCACAAAGGTCCCAGTCAAACATCCTTCTGTCCTTTTGTCTCCACAAGACTTCTGATTAAATCGGTTTCATTTGATTGCAACCCACAACCGCTAACAGGATCAAGTTGTGGTTTATATTCAGACAAATCAAAATTGTAGTTTGTCAGCAATGTGCCGTTGCAGTCAAAGCTGTCAAGGCTACTCACTAGAAGGGGGTTCAAATCAAGCAGTGGTCCTGGGGTGCTTAAACTAAATATCCTGGCACTAAGGATATTACTCATCAATCCCACAAATGATTTGGCAGGTCTGTCGTCAGCTCTGCTCAAACCCACGGAACTTTCTCTAGTGAAGATGCCAAAGTTTCTAAAGATGTAAAATAAGCCAGGATGAATTACAGAGCAATGTGTATAAAATGATGCAAAAATGTTGTGTTTTCTGTAAGAATATTTCAATCACCATAATTGTAATGTGACTCCAATTTATGCGATTATCAAGGTTTTTGGAAATGAGTTTTAATTCTTATTGAAAAGAGTTCAGGGAAATCTTGAGAGAAAATAAGTTAGAATCCTACAGTTAGCGTGATGTCTATACATAGCTGTGTGTCAGTACCAATCAGTGCTGTGGGACTAAAGAGATCAGCAGGTCACTGAGTTTCAGCTCCAAGTCTTATTTTGGTGTTTTGTTTGGGTGCTTTTCAGAAGGGAGGGTATTTTAGTTTTCCCTGTGACTGATAGGACTCGTTGTTTACGGAAGCACAATTATACGAGCAACTGGGCAGCATAGTTGTCCGAAATGAGTCCCAATGGACCTTCTAATAGCCACATTATAACTGCTGAGGTTTGGTGACAAAGCAGCTAGTGTCTTTGGAAGCTGTTATAAACCATTTTACTGTTCTCTAACACTGTAGACACTGTGCTGGGACCTCTGTTTGCAAGGTATTCCATGTTTATTAATGTTAGGATTGAGAGGGATTAATAGAGGCAGAGGTATTTTGACATGTGGTGGAGAGACTAGGAAAGGAGAATGGATTTCACAAGCTTCCTGATGTGCAAATGACATTCCCACTGGGACTTGTCATCTGGGACCTTTGCCCCCTCTAGGAGTAATTTAGTGGGACAGAAGAGTGGAAGAAGAAAGAGTGGATTCAGAGAATGTTCAGAGAAACAAAAACCTTTGAAGAAGAGAGGAAGAGAAAGCTGGACTGAGATAAAAAGAACAACAAAGACAACGATTTACAGATTTAAACATTAACCAATTGTGCATTACTTTTCTCCTGCCTCACACATAAAACAGCTTTAATGAAAACATGGAAAAGAACTGCGAATGCCCCTCTCTTTGAATAGCCAGGAATATGCCAGTGCCTGGAGAGAAATGGCACTTTTCTTTCAAGCCTGTTTAGACTAGAGAGCAAAAGATCTTCCATAATTCCTCACACTGTCATGTAGTGTCTTTTTTTCTTCTACTGTATATAAACTTCCTTCCTCTCGGATCATCTTTTCTTCTGGCTTTTACTCCCTGTGTAGGGCACAGAGGTGAAATGCCTGCTCTTGCACATCTGTACTTATGGAAAACATAAAATCGCTTGCAACACAGAGGTGATTGGTCAAAGACACCTTGTTCTGCATCAGCATCTTTTAGCGTGTGTGTATGTTTGATTATCTTGCAAAAGACAGTGTGCAGAAGTCATTCTAGTAATACTAGTCATACAGTAAATCCACCTATAAATCAATTGGTTCTGCAGCAGGGCACAGTACTGTATGCATGAGTGGGTTAGAAGAGGAGGATGGGAAGAAGATGGAAATGGACTGGGATGCATCTGTGTGACAAAATACAGTATGTGGTAGTGTTCAGTGTGCATGTGTGAATTCAGCTGGACATCGGACATGCTGGATTCCCCCATCAGGAGTGGGGTGTTTGTTGACTGCACAGTCCACTATTCTTCCGTTCTCACCCAGGCCTCGCTCTCACTTTCTCTCTGTTTCCTCACCCTCTAGCCCACATCTCAGCTCTGCTCTTGATAAACTTCTTGGCCCAAGTGTGCAGATCAGAATGTATGCAAGGTTTTTTATCTTCTCTCTTAAATTTTATTTTTCATTCTCCATACAATTACTGTCACTTTTCATATAGCTATAAATTAGTGCAACATTATTAGCGCCTTTCAGAGAGATTATCAGAAAGGGTGTGATTACTGTGAGCAGGCTTTTCAACCTGCTTTTGAGTGTGGCCATTTGAACAGCTATGAATACTTTTGCATTCAGACATGGTCAGACACATTACCTGAACTACTTTGTTGCCTCTCTGCCTTTCCCCCCTGTCTTTCTCTACAACCTATGTCATTGTAGTTCAGAATTTCTTTCCGTTTTTTTGTCAATGTCTTTTGCAAGACACATGTCAGTGGAATTTAGATGGGCAACGTTGACATCAGCATGGATAGCAACTGGAGAATGGGTCAAAATCTATTTAGAATATATGCATGCAGTCAGGAATTGCAGCGTAATAACAAAACATAAAAGGACCTACAGATCTGGCACAATAATTTTTAATAAGAGGAAATTAATTAGTACTTCTCTTTCCAGCCCTGTGCAGAATTGTATTGGTTGGTACTATTTGGATGAGTCCAATGGAAACAGAATACAGATGGTGACTCTTTCTCCTGATTATCGCCTACGACAGCTGACAATTTCATGCCCATTTCTGGACTCCGTTTGGGTATCTATGCTACTTAGAACAAAACAAACTAACAGCAACTTAATCACTAAATGCCATCACATTTCTCCCTCAGTTTATTATGCAGAAATTGATTGTGACAATCACATACTCAAACAGGCAACTATATGCTTACTATCTACTATTACTCTTCATAGGCATACATGTCATGCCAGCAGGACATGGAAGAGTTATTATACAAAGCAGATTACATCTCTACGCCATGTTTGTATATTGTTTTTTTCCAATTTGGACCTCTTGTTTATTTTGGTTCTTGTTGAAGCACTCCCTCATTACAGATGTTATTTTCAGATGGCTTTTAACAGGTTTATAAAGATATACACTTCATTTTGAGTGACCTTAAAGGTTTCTGCAGGAAATTGAAGGGTAAGAGAGTTTTCTGTGATACCTTTGGCCAACTGTGTATATGTATTTTGCATGTTTTTCAGTAACATTGCCCCAGGCCAGAGAGACAGGTAGAGTCAGGTCTCAAAAAAACCTAAAAGATTCTCAGGAAACGAGGCAAATATACTGTTCAACTTTGACCTCAGGCACTTAATTGTGATTCCTGAGAGCTTGTTTTCATTCTTTACATTTACCTCATTCCCTTGCAAGCGCCCCACCCACCCCTGTAAAGCTCCTCATCTAAGTCTTATATCTCAACGGCAGAGTTTTTGTTTTTAGACGTGACCACTTGTTTCCCTTTGCGACCCTCTGCTTTGGCTCTTAAGGGCCACATTAACATCAATTTGCGCAATTAAACTAGAATGCGTGAAGAGTTAGCACATTACTGCTCTCCAGCCAAATGTGTAATTGAGCTAATAGCAGCTGTTCAAGCCGGATCTTGTAACACATTCACATGTTCCATTAGGAGCTGCTCTCACAAGCCAGCAGTGGAGTGACTGGCTCCAGATGTTCTCCATGGCAGTGAAAAAAGCCTTACAGGATACAACAGGGGAGATGAGATGTGTTTTCTATCACAAGAGATGGATGAGAAACGTCGCTGGTGATTTTAAAAACAATAAAAGGATGTCTATTTTTACCACCTAGGAGCTTATTGGGCTGCATTTAATCAGGCAGCCTTTCTTTGCCAAATCCACGTGAGAAATCACGTCCTATGAGCTGTCAAAACGATTGCACCTTAACAATTTTGATAATATATTTCATTCTAGAAAACTGAGTTCTGTGTGGTTGTGATTGAGTCACAATTTTGGTGGAAGAATGTAAACAGCTCTGAGTTGATGCAGGGAGACCCCTCTATCTGGGATTTTAGATGTCTTTGTGTGTGCTTGTGTGATTGCCATCTTACAGTTATTTTATCAAATGCCAAAATTTCCATTGTTTGTGCAGAGAAATTGGCCTATGATCAGCAGCATGTAAACTGCTGTTGCAGATTACACTGCTGGTAAATTTTGTCCAAACCAGACAGCTGTGTTCACTTGGGAAAGTTAGTACCGTCACCACTCTCCTTAGGCAGTTCATGTAGAATCAAGCTTTTAAATTTTTCCATTATGTCTCAGGATTTCTCTTTTCCAATTATTAAACTCAGGCTCACTGAATCTCCAGCCAAGATTGAGATGAACACTTATGCATTTATTTTATCTTCTTTGGATTGGTGGATCTTCATGCATTCTAATATAGAGTGGCCGTCCAATCAAATTCAGAATTCAAACAATTCAGTCAGAGATTTAAATTCATCCTGCTGGATTTATGTATTTTCTTTGTCTTTGTGGGCATCTTGAAAACCAGCCCAGGCTTGCCTTCACTAAATGTATCTATTTTGTATGTAGTTTGTGTGTTTGTTATATTGTTTTACTACATTTTATGCACTTCACATAGTATATTTAGCCCAGTATACCTAGGAGTTATACACCTCACAACTTGCTTCCAATGACATTAAGTGCCCTTTAAGAATCATGGCATTGAATTTTACAACATGAACATATTGGCCAGTAGCCTATTGCATTAGAGTCTGGCAATAGGGTTGATTTATTACTGTGAGGTACTGTATTTTAAATCACCTGCATTGTCTGTTTTTCTTCTTCATCAGTTTTGGAGGCATTGCTCATGCTGGTTACCTCAGCCTTAGGGCTGATGACAGCTCATCAAAATAAGGGACAGGTGGTGCAATAGAAATGTCAGTAACTGTGAGGGAGGACAGCCACACTTTTAAACAATCACTGCCGCAAACAAAGCTCCTTTTAAGTACACTACATGGGACTTAGCAAAGATAGCAAAGATGTACATCCTGTATATACTTAACATTACTGCTATTTTCCAAACTTCCAAGCAGACATGATTTCCATACATTTTTTGCTGTTGCAAAAAACAGTATATTTTACAGATATGAATGGCAAGGGGTAGCTCACCTGGTTGAACATGTGCCCCATGTACAAAGGCTCATTCCTTACTGTAGTGGCCATTGGTTTAATTCCAACCTGTGGCCCTTTGCTACATGTGATTCCCCTTGTCTCCCCTGTCCTGTCTAATAAAGGCCAAAAAATGCCAGAAAAGAAAGAAAAGAAATGCATGGCAAATATTGTCTGAAAGAGAGGAAACCCTCTGCCACCCCTGACATAATGTAAGAACTGAACTTGCAAAAATATTATGAAACTTCAACAAAAACTTTGTGGGGTACTCTGTTGGTCAGTATTAACCCTTTTATGCCATCACACTCATCTCTCAGTGAAAATAGTTAAGGAAAAGCAGTGTTGGAAGACAAACTCAAATCAAGTCAAAGTAGCAATAGCATATGGAAATACCCCATCACAAGTAAAAGTCCAGTATTCAAATGTTAAGTATTAGTAACAAAATGTACTTAAAGCATCAAAGGTAAAATATGTTAGCAGTACTTTAATGTTGTATTTGGCCAAAGTGGAGCTATTTTTAACTACTTTATACAGAGCAATTGGAACTAAATTATATGTTATAATATAATTATAAGTTCCATGTGTACATAATCAATTTTAGTAAATAACAAGTATCTGTCTAGTAAATGTATGCAAGGAGTAGACATATTACATGAAAAAATACTAAAGGAAAGTAGAACTGTCTGAAATTATAAGAAAATGTACTTAGTTACTTTCACCACTGAGGAAAACCAAATAGCAGCACTTCAATTTTTAATGTTACTTTTTATTTCTCTAAAAACAAAGGTAACACAATTACCACAATTTAAAGTCCAGATCAACCCTGGGACACTGACTCCTTTTCTACAGTCTACAGAGTGCCAGTCTAGAATTTTCTCCTGTGTCAGGCAATGTGGTTTTTATGAGCACATCTTCTCATCTGTGCTTCGTTAACACTGGTTGTGTTCTCTTGTGGTAATGGTTTATGTGGCTCTGATCTCTGGAGCTAACTGCTCCTTAAGCAGACAACTCAACTATAAATCTTACATTTCAAGCAGATCCTGAATCTACAGAGGATGTTTGCCACATCATAGCTTAAGTAGTAGGTAATTGAAAAAGAATTGGCATCTGGGGAGTTTTTAAATGACGCAGTCATTGGGGTGGCTTATGTGCTAAACGATGCTTATGTGGCTCACATCTGCTTGCTCAGTGTAAAACATGTCCAATTTAATGCAGAACTGAGAGCAGTGTTTCTCACTTTGTGTAAACAAAGTAAAGCCCGATCAGCAAACATATCTGGGACAAACAGCAAGTTATCTGCAAAAAAAACAACAAAAGAAAAGAATGCTCTGTCTGCTTTGTATAAGCTTACATACGGCAATGTTACACTGACACACTGAAGACATGTCTCATTCCCAACTTCAACTCCCCCAGAGTGTTTCACTCCATGCAAGAGTAGGCACATTTTGAAGAGAAGTGTGTGTGAGGAGACACTGGTTATTATGTTAGGACCTTTGACTGTGACTGACATTAAACAAGGGAATGGCACTCTAATGGTGTCACAGGATCCTTGGTTTACACTAACAGCACTCTAAGTAATCCAAATTGGTCTGGTACAGCTTTAATGATATGAAATTAATGTCAAGTATATAACATTCTGGTCGACAGACAAGTGAGTACAAACTCTTGAGGTGATGTCACATCTTCCGCTAATGAACCCCTCAGGGACACATAAGAGAGAGAGAGAGAGAGAGAGAGAGAGAGA
>NC_045734.1:16584574-16591249 GCF_008692095.1 Etheostoma spectabile
GAGAGAGAGAGAGAGAGAGAGAGAGAGAGAGCAAAAAGAGAAACATTCTCTACATTCTTCCTGCAGAGTAAGTTATTGTTGGTCATCGCGAGGTTAAGTTTCTCATCGTTATTGCTATCGTTAGCAAACTAACAGACCTTTGCTTGAAAACTTTGTTATACTGTAAATCCCATTGGATTGCGGCTGTTTTTAAGCAGCATGAGCCCCTCTTGGCCACAAACCCTCAGGTTTTAAGGTTTATGTCTAAAAGGCCTATTTGAAAATATTTTAATTGTGTAGTCACACTGTTGATGGGAAAGTAGCAGGGACAAAGTGAACCTCTTGGCTTGAAAGCAAAAGTATATCTTAATCCAATACTCTTTTTCCAAATACACTGTATATTAAAAGACTTTTTGTTTGCTTTAATCATTCTTCCTGTTAAGATAATACCTTCCCAGAGAAATACCACTATAAGAATTTTTGAAGTTTAGCCAATATGATGCTTCAGTTGTGTGAGTGATCCAAATCAAATGGGGAATAAAGTTACAGTATTTTTAACTCCTTCTTTTGTTTCCTCTGATCCGTCTTAGAGGATTACTTCCTGGTAGCTGGATGTAGGTTTGTTGCTGTGAAGAAACATGATGAAACCTACACATGACTGCCAGGATACAGCTATGCTTTCAATTTCGCTAATTTCCACTGTTGAAGCCTCAAATAAGCTTTACCCAAACTTAAAGACACAGTCACACAAGAAGTTAAAACTGCTAGAGTGGGAACTTGTTGTCCCACTACTAGCAAATTATCTAGCTAAATTTCTAACTGTCAGTTATTAAGAGTTAATGTAAGAATGGATGGTCCAGAGGGACAGGCGAAGGCATGACCAGCCTTACTCTGCTTCTGATTGGCTTACCCTGATATTCTTACCCGAACCTTAACCGATCTCATTCCTCATGCCTAAACCTAATCAATTGATCAACCAATCCGAGGCTAGTCATTCCTTCACACCTCCCTCCAGACCATCCAATCTAGCATCAACCATTAGTAAGATCTAGCTACCTTGCTCACTGTCAGTACACTTTAGTGACTAGAGTCATTGAGCTAGAGCTATTGTTACTGACTAGTGCTAGCATTTTCCTAAATGGCTAGCATCTCAGGAGTTAGCTGGCCAGCTACAGAAAATCACCAACCCTCTGACTTGTTACTGCGTCACTAGGCTTTTAGCACCAAAGCAACTGAGATAATGAAGCAGCAAAGCAACTTCACTTTCTGGTGAGTCCGGGCGTTTAAAATGCATTTTTTAAGACAGAGCAAAGACTGTGGATTTTGTTCCTCATCTTTACATGCTGGCAATTTGATTTGAGAACCAGAAGTTCAAATATTTCTGAATCTGTGGGATGGATTACTAACTGTTGCTGTAAGAAAAGCAAAATTAAGTGACCAGTGAGCCAATCCATGCTGTCATCATAGATGCAAATGGTGCAAGCTGTAAAGCTAGCAAGTCCCACTACTCTGGATAAACAAACTATGTTGTTCAGTCCTCTTCCTAGACAACTGGAGCCATTACCATCCACCGCAGAAACCTAAGGCTCTCTCCTTATTATGGATTGCCTTCATCCACAGCCATTTTCATAAACCCCTCTACTCCCTCCCACCTCCTCTCCATCCCTTCCCACTTTCTCCTCCAATCTCATTCCTTGTGGGTTTGGGGTTGGCAAGTGCTAGGCATCACAAAAATTGAGGCCCACTCTTTCTTTCTCTTTCTCACACTCTCAATTTTTCTCTTTCTTACTGCTCCTCCTCCGTCTCCTCTCTCCTTCCTTCCTTTTACTCCCTTTCTCGGGACTGGGCGTTCACTCTTTTTGAGGGGGGACCTTGCCAAAGCACATGTCACGGAGAAACAATGAGGGAAAGTTAGTTTGAGAGAAAACACAGGAAGCCAAGATGTATGGACTCCAACAGGTCTGTACCCCGGTAAGATTGTGAGCCAGCCAGAGGAGAGTGTGGTTTGTGGGTGCGGCCCGTCGGGCTTTCTACCCAAGAACAGAGTGATTTACCTCACACAGACAGAACTCGCTGAACTGAACACACAAAAACATTCACACAGGCACTCGCTAGAACAACATGCATATTAATATTATAAATTCTCCATTTCCTTTTATTCTCAAACTAAATTTCAAGAAAGCCACATTATTGGCCCAGAAAATTCTTTCCTTTTTTCCACGTGTCTGTGTTGAACTTCAACATGAGATACATCAGAAAATAGTTAATGGAAACGTGCAGGGATGGACGAGGGTGGAAGGGACACACACATTTTACGACAAATGTGGGAGTGTGGGAGGACAGATGGACCCCAGTACATGTCGATGAAGGAGGTCTGAATGAGCCTTTGTTGATAACAGTGATGGATAATGTTCTTAGGCTTATGGAGTTATAGATGGTATCTGCTTTATACAGGACTAAAGAAGGGTCTGGGGGAGACTGGCAAAGCACCATACTCCCTTTATCAAGTGAGGAAAAGAAGAAAAAACTATACAAAGAGATACAAGTGTTTGAACAATAGCTGTTTATGGTGAGTCCTGCTCATTACATGGGGCTTTCCACCAAAAGCCTTTCAACATAGCAGCATGAAACATGTGCAGATGGGAGTTGGGAAGCGTGGTCATTGGCATGGTGGGAGTCATAGAGTCATGAGGGAGTGCAGTCTGCATAACTGCCATATCCTCCTGTTCTGCATTTTTATATGAATCATTATGAAAAGTTCACAGAAGAATTTCAACTCCCCATGGACTTTTTTATAGTAGTTGTTGTACAAACTCACAGAATGAACCTGCTAAAAGGATACGTTGTGTTTTTTAAATCTGTTCGCTACTGCTTACATGCCTGTTATTGTGGCTCCTCGTCAAGCATGTCTTCATATTGTACATATGGCAAAGCTGACCTCTCAGATAGAGGCAACCCAAAACCAAAAGGCACAGACTCTTCATTTTATATGAGGGGGGAAAACCTTACATCAGTGAAAAAGCTCCATGAACTAATACAGCTTTTAAAAAAACATCTGTTTGTGTCTTTTCATATTGCACTGTATGAGTTTGACTGACAGATCGCGGCCTCTGTGTGATACTAGAATTTAACATTTAACACAGGTTAAGGGAGAGTTTAAGGTGGCAAAGTGTCAACAGTGAGGGAACATGATCCAAGACGAAATAATGTTTGACCAAACATCTTTCCCCTCTGCCAGTGGTTCAGTGATGATCTGCAGCTTGTGTAAAACGAAATCAAATTAAGACCAAAGAGAACTTGGTCTGTATGGTGCACCTAAACTGACAAATTGTAGTAAAAGATGATCAAATAAGTCAAAGACTTTACATATCAATGAGATATATGATACTTAAATAATATCTTAAAACATTAAGACAAGAGGCATGCATTTGAAGATGAAGATATTTGTTATTCAGACTGCAGTGGTGGAAGAAGTATTCAGATCCTTTACTTAAGAAAAAGTACTAATACCATAATGTCAAAAATACTCTATTAAAAATGTTACTTAAGTAAAAGTATGTAAGTATCATCAGACAAATGTACTTAAAGTATTACAAGTAAAAGTACCTGATGCAGAAAAAATCCTCACATGATCAAAACAGTTCTGTTAGGTGTTAATCAACTAAGTGTGTAATCGTCTAATCATTTCAGCTGTAGGCTTCTTGTAGGCCTATACATTTTTGGGCATTTTAATTTCTCACGAAACATTGTACTTTATAAACGTGTTTTGTATGCAAAATCTAAATTTACAAAGTAACTAGTAACTAAAGCTTAAGTCAGATTAATGTAGAGGAGTAAAAAGTACAATATTTCTCTCTGAAATGTAAAAGTAGAAAGGGGCAAGAAAAAAAAAGACTCAAGAACGTGTACTTCAAATTTGTACTTAAGTACAAAGTACTTGAGTCACTGTACTTAGTTACATTTCACCACTGACAAACAGAAGAATGTCTGTGAATTTCCTAGTTTTACCAGCTAACTTTGCTAGCGTAAAGTGACCAGCGTGAATGCTTTAGTTTAGTGGCCATACAACGGTACACTACATGGCTTATTAACATTGCATGCGCTGTCTGGTGTAACTTTATGATAGAAGTTGGCTTCAGCTGGGTAGCTAGTTGAAAAGGCTGGTCCTCTGTGTATCAAGCTACTAGTGTTTCTGTCAAGATAACTAGACAAACAATTGCTCCACCGGCACACAAAAGCGCATTTCATTATCTTTTAAGCAAAGAAAAATTGGATAGGTGGTAAGCAAAATAGGAAAATAGGCAATAGAGAAATGATTGAATATGTGCCAAAATAAAACAAAAAAGGAAAGTGATCCGAGTTGAAAAACGAGAGTGAAAGATAAAGGAGTAAATGAATGCATTCAGCTTATCTCTTGTGCCTGTGTGATAACCTTCTACTACATGATAGGCCTCCATAAAGCTGACTCACTATGCAAATTTCTCCTATGTAAGGGGAGAAAATGCCTCGAGGAAAGAAAAGGAGTATTTTGTAATGAATTCTTTCCATGCAGGGAATTTCCACCTTCTGGTGGGTTGCTATTAAACTTAAATCTAAGTCTAAATTTTCTATCTTCCATGTCAATGGAATGTGTAGTTTACCCCCCTCCCCCTTCCCTTTCATCTATACAGCCCCTGACTATGAGCAACCATCATCTATTGCAGCAACTTTAATTAAAACAGATTACTAAATGGATCTTGGTCAAATGACTGTGCGACCATAGATTTGGCAGACACTCTCTGTGGCTAAAATTCCAGTAAAGAAACAGTCATCACACTTTCTTCTCCATTTTTTTTAACTTGTTGAATCTCATCTCCATGTTTGTGTGTGTGTTGCATTCAAGTTTTCTATTCAGTTATTAGGGTTCAAACAAAGAAGCAGCAGAACCCTTCTATGTTTGTTTGTTTTAGATATTATTATTATTATTATTATTATTATTATTATTATTATTATTATTTGTTGTCTGCCTCTTCAGCTCAAATTCCTGTGATCTGAAATGCACTAGAAACATGAAACTTGGGGGAATAACTGGAAATGGTGTGCATGTACAGATTCAGGTTCAAATATGAACCCAATCTGCCACATAATGGCTTACAATTAAGGCTTCAAAATGCAAACTTTGACTTTTCTCACACAGGTGCAGCTTAATGTGCTCTACAAAAAAGCGTCCCAACCTGTATGCTTTCCCTCTCACTCAGCTTGCCAATAACTGCCTAAAGTGCGTTGCAAGATGGCCACCGATCAACCTGCCTAAAAGGACTTTGATTGAACTGCCGTTATTTATGTACTGTACACTAAAACTAATTAAAAGGACCGAAAAAAGGATATCTTAATTGTAACAAGAACGCAAGCATGTTAACACGATGACACAAGACATAAAATGCAACAAAGCAGACACGTCGTGCATAGCAGCAAACAAATAGCGGGGGGGGGGGGGGGGGAACATCTGCTAAAGTGAGTTGTTCTCGTCAGCCAAACTTTTCTTTTTGGTCAACCTGATCAGAACCGGAATATAACAAAGCCATTTGAGGGAAAGAGTTTAATGTCAAACCACAAACCCTCCCATTACAACCACAACATCATTAAACTGTTAAGACTTAAATTACTTTCTCGTGAGCTTGCGAAGCTGTGCAGCATGCTTGGTCCTGTAGGGTTGTCTTCATCACCTAACACTTGAATCGGTCACCTCAGAGCAGAGCGCCCCCTACTGGTGTGGGGGTGTAACGGTTCAGTTTGTAAACTGAATTGAAGAAGTGAATTTTCTTAGTTGTAAAAATCATTCTATTGATAGATTCTTGTTTTAAGTATTTTCACTAATACAGTTACAAAAACGAAGTCAAGCACAAACATATTGTTTTAAGCTAAATTGATATCAGCCTTAAAATAAATAGATTCTCTTTCTCTGCTGCTTATCTTACTTAGATTTTATAAGTCCAATCAATTTTGAGTGAATCTAAATCAAGTGACTGCAAACCTTTATGCTACTTCAAAAACTCAGAACAACCAAAAACAACCAAATGGGAACGTTGTGTACAGCGCAACCGCAGGAGAACGTTACAGTTGGTTGGTTCTCTTAACGTTTAGGGAACGTTATAACCCGGAGGGAACGTTTCCCAAACGTTAGTTTTTGGTTTGGGGCAAACTAACCTTTGGAGAACCATAAACTAACATTCCCTAACGTTCCCTAAACGGTCTGTGTTAGTGGGGACGCCACTAGGGGGTGCTACACAAGATAGGTGAGTGTCATTACACACATCATACTATGAAATCACATATTTATTGTCCAATATTCACAAATCTCTCAGGATATGTCCTCATAAGTACATGAACCACGCCCTGAAAGTTTCATTCAAATTGAACACCAGGGGGTGCTAAAAATACAAACAAATTGTCGGTGATGTAGCGCAAATCCGGCTATAAATGACTAAATGTTTGTCCAAACAACTCAAAACTTCCAGGAAATGTCTACATAATGACCTTACACATACACTGAAAGTCTCATTCAAATTGACCACTAGGGGACGCTTTAAATGCACAATGACTGTACGTGGAATTACGCAAATCAGGGTTTGAGCTTGGTATCGCAGCTTGCGGTTTTGTTAGCAATTGGTTTTTGTGTCTTCTTTGTTTCTGCTTTTCTCAAATTGCCGTGAGCTG
>NC_045734.1:16591259-16593531 GCF_008692095.1 Etheostoma spectabile
GAGCTACATATCACACTGAATTGAAAATTTACGTATTTGACAAATCAGTTGATTTTAAACAAAGTGCACTGTTTGTCCAATTGTTACAAAGCTTGCAGGATAGGTTTTATAACCTTGTTGGACCACATGTATGAAATTATTTTGAAGTCGCTATTGAGAAAAAAAGGTTTGAACCCGGAAATCAACGCTTTCGAGTCTATTTTATCTATTTGTTTTTATTCATTATTTTTTTTCTGTATTCTCAGCATTGAAAAAAGGGATTGAATAAATGTACATGACTTGACTAAGAGTCAGACTGTTTGTTCATGTGTGTATGTGCCAATTTATTTTTGTCTTTATGAGGTAATGTGACCAGGTGCTGACTTATAGCCTTGAGAGAGGTAAGTGTGTCAGGATAATTAAAGGACCCTGTGTACTGATATATGTGTGTGTGGCAGGGGTTTGTATTCTCATTTATCGGTCTGTCTGCGTCTGGCTTCTTGTTTAGATGTGTGCTGCGTGGGTGTGTGTGTGTCGATGTCTTGGAATGCGTATGACTAAACCTGCATTGTGCATTGGGCCAGTGCTACAGTGATAGACACACACATTAGCATCTGACACACCTGTTGACACCTGCTGAAGTGTCTGGTTTTGGTTCTACTCTTTTATGAGCTAGACCCTTAAGGCAGTTCTACTGTATGTGTGAATCTGCATCACTGTAAGATTAAAAAAGCACACAACTTAAAAACCCTCCTGGTGGCATGCATTCACAGTGTACACATCATAGGTTTGACAGCAAATGTGTCTGCGTGCCTATATGTGTGTGTCTGTGGCCTTGTCATTAAGAAACCCAAGAGTAATAACTCACAGCCCGGTGACAGGAGCTGCTGCAATGCCCAGTGCAGATACACCATCCTGGTTGAGGCGACACCGCTCACAGCTGTCCCTTTTTCCAGGAACAACTACACCAGATCGTTCAACTGCCACCTGCTAAGCCTTTATCATTGCCTCCCTGTCCTAGGGTGTGTGTGTGGGGGGGAAGCTGCGCAACAAGGCCACTGGTTGGAGATAAAGTGAACGAATCCGTTTAAAGAATTGCAACATATGAAAGGGTTAGAAACTGGGTAAAAGCTAGTGGAAGGAAGATGAATTTTCAACAGAACAATTTCCATAATGACAAATCATGCAGACCATTAATCATTTCCACACAGTAGGCTCATTCTTTTCAAAATTACATCCCATGTAATGTTCATTACCTTAAAAAAGTATTATCCCACATGAATTAAAGCGGTTCTTTGGATCATACCTCATGTCATATAATGTCTTTTCCATTCATGTTTGGGCTCAAAAGAACAATGTAACATGAGTTTTGTGTACATTTGAACTAAATGATTTTTCCGGTGTTATATTAGAGTTTGGGCCTTCTCTCTTCTTTTCTTGCATGCTCTCTGATCCATCTCCTCATAAATCTGTCCAGTCATAATCTCCCTCCAGCCGGCTGCACAAAACCCTGAGATGTAAAAAAGAATGAAGGCTTTGTTTAAGTTTCCTCAAACGTTGCTTAAATCTTAAATCATCACAGCTTTCCTAATCTTCTTACATTTCTTCAACCACAGCAGATCTCTTGGTAAAAACACCAACATCAGAGCAGAGATTAAATCCTTCTCCTGCAGCTCATTCAAGCTTTGTCTGCACAGATTTTATTTCAAGACTGAAAAACAAGTTCACTAAGGATTTGTTGTGTTGTATGCAAAAGTTCAAATTATTTCACACATTTTGGGATTCTCCAAACTGTTGCAAAACAAATTGGTTTACAGGAGGAGCTTTTATTATCTTTTGGACTTTAAAACACAGTATTCAAAATGACATAACCACATTTAGACAATGTAAATCCAGAAAAGAGAAACGCCAAAGGTGACCTGCACACTGTACATTATGTGAATAAGTTGCCAAGTGACACACATGACATGCCATGTTATGTACTGTAATCTCCCCACATTAGGCTGTCAGAAATTATTTAACCTGAGATTTCACATAGGGTCAGTTTAAATTCAACAAAATTGCATAATACGTAATTTCATATGTGGTGTTTGTGGCATTACAGTGAAATATTATGTAAATTTTCAGCAGCAACATACTTGAAAGACTTGATACCCCTTTATTTTGGATATTAAACTGAAAGCATTGCATGGGGAAAAATATGGTAACTTCAGTATAAGATCATGAGGGCAAAGACGATGATGAATGTGACAAGATTTAAAGGTGTGTGTGTGTGTGTGTGTGTGTGTGTGTG
>NC_045734.1:16593541-16596041 GCF_008692095.1 Etheostoma spectabile
TGTGTGTGTGTGTGTGTGTGTGTGTGTGTGTGTTATGAACAGAGACACATTCGAGACTGGCCTACACCACGTCCTGAGTAGTCTCTTATCATCTCTGCTGTGCAAGGTAAAGCCCCGAGCTGCAGATGATAACAGTTCCCAGACAGGAGACAGCAACCCCAACATACAACACAGTCCCACTCATGCAAAGAAAAACATACCACATATAAGATCCACATACCACATCATACCCTTTGGATAAGAAAATAAACCCTTTACTATACATCACGATGAATAATATGAAACTAATGGAAACAGCTGTTTCATTTCTTTCAGCACATTATTAGGAATTATCAGATTTCTTATTGATATGGCCATTTTTTTGTATATGTTGTGTTATTGTGTTGTATTTTAAGGGAGACAATAGAAAACTACATACAGTTTCATGCACATGTTGGCTGCTGTCAAGTTATGCAACAATAATACAAGAATTGAGCCACACTCAATGGGTTTTGTTTCTCATGCTGTTTTGGGCCATTTCAGTCTGCAAGCAGCACTTATAACACTGTTTTGACTTGTGATTCCGTAGACACAGAAAAAAAGACATGCTAGTGTTTTGGTTTGTCATGAAGTGGATGAGGGATGAGGGTTCATTTGAGACAGGAGTGGAAAGGGAGAACGTGCCAAAATAAAAAGGGAAACAGAAGTAAAGTAAGCCAGGATCAGCAGAAGTGAAGTACCGACTGAGTCACAAAAGATGTGTCTGATAACAAAGTGACGCTTTTCCTAGAAGCAAGAAGAAGATAAGACTAAAAATGTGGCTTGAAATAATAATCAGCAAGTCATGAGCATGAATACCCTGATGCCATAAATGGAATGTATTTTGGTCTTCTTGTGAGTTTCATTGTTGTTTTGATGCAGAGTTGTACACCCGTTAAAGACAGGAAAACCAAGCACTTACTTTAAAAGTAGAAAGTAAATAAACCTCTCACCTTTTTTGAGTACAAATTGCTCCACTAAACTGATTAACTTACCCTGTCTGCCCTTTGGGCGCCTAAGGCACAAAACGAAGTACGAAGTGGAAGAAATTATTATTACAGACGGCCTGAAGATATAAGCTCAACATAAAGTGGTTGTAAACGACCAGCCAAGGGGTAGTGTATGTGTACACCTCACAGTGTGCCCTATTTTCTTGAATTAAATGAAAGTCTCTAAATTTAACAGCAAACAGACATGACATTTTCTAAGGGCCAATTATTCATTTTGAAATATACTTTTGAAACATAAAGACAATTTACAGCTGTAGTGAAAAGTTGTACTTGGACCATGTGGAGTGAAACAGAGTCCAGTTTGTCATGGAGTTAACACCTTTCAGTCCCCTAAGAGACATTGTACTTTGTTTTGGACTTAATGTTTTACAAAGGCCAGGTCTGGATCGTGGAGGGTCAATTACAGTCGTTGTTACAGCCACAATTCAATAACAAGACACGCACGCACGCACGCACACGCACACGCACACGCACACACACACACACACACACACACACAACCACATACACACACACACACACACACAAACACACACAATCTTCCTAGCAGTTAAAAACATTTGTACCTGCTGTCAACACAGAGAGACAGAGAGGAAGCCTGCTGATGCTCTCTTTCCCCAAAGAACTTATCAATCATTCTGCTGCCATGACTACAGGAGAAGGCCTGCGGTTGGCCCGCAGTATGATGTTCCAGAATGTTTTCCAGAATGCAAATGTTTCCCTGGTAACCACCTTGTGATTGACAGATAAGTTTGCTTTGATAGAGATGGAGAGGGACCAGGACACGATCCACTGTCAACACAGCACCTAATGACAGAAGTTCTTTCATGTCTGGTGATATTCTTCAATTTGCTTATTATTGACAAATCCCACGAAAAGACCAAAAGCAACAATTAATTGATCCCTCTGTGTGATCGATTCCTACATTCCTCCATTCTTGTCCAAAAACTTAAAAATACATCAATAAGCCACAATTTTGCCCTTTGTGACATGTTCCTTCATTACCACGAATGAACACAGGCACTGTAGTTGTTTTGAAGTCAATCCCAGATCCATGCCCTACTGCTGAAAATACTCACTACATCACTAAATGTGTACCAATCTACTGCTTTAACTAGTCCCCCAAAAATGCACTATTTCCTCTCATTTAAGTAACTTCCTACTGACTACATTGCAGCTGCCAAAGGCCTAGTAGCAAAGTAGCCACCGATACAGCATCAAAGTCGGAGAGTTTTGAGAGATCAGCTAAGGCATTGTTGGTTTCAGTCTTTTCATGGGATTTATTAACAATAAGAAAAGAACAGAATAACAACGTTGATTTACGTTTATGAACAAGACAAGACAAGACAATCTCACAATATCTCATAACCTCTCACATGCTCCATTTAGTCGCTGTTCTTGAACGCTTGAATGTGTATTAATCCTCCATGAACATAGTCCCTTGTATTGTAGCCTTGTATTTTAAATGTAAG
>NC_045734.1:16598541-16630210 GCF_008692095.1 Etheostoma spectabile
CTGCAACCAGATCCAGATGGGGGGTTAGTATATACAGTATATTAAAAGCAACATAAAGAGTGGCTTTCCCTAAAGCACAGATCATGAGACACAAGAAAATGTAAGAAAAGAAACAAAACTATAATGCCACAGTATTATGGTGCACTAAAGCCTACCAAACACATCTCAAATACGCTCCTCTGTGGGAGTTTTACTACCCTGTAAAGTGATCATATGTTTAATAGTTTAGTTTTTTAGGTGATAGTCAAGAAAAGAGAAGTACAGAAAAAAAGAGTAAACAGAGCGCCTGAGTGCTTCACCTGCCTCTAGTCATAACATCACTGCTCTGACTTCACACACAAGTGGTCTCAGTCATACAAAATAGTTTCGGTCTGCATTTGATTTCTTATCAAGCTATGTCTTCCTCTACAGCACACATGGCTGAACATGTATTTACTAGCAAGTATGGAGCTTAACAATGTGGGACTTTGTGGAAATGTGAAATGCAGTATTGTATTTGGATTCTTCTAAACTAAGGGGTGACCTTCTTACTTAATCATACACATAACTGTAACAGGCTTAGCCTGGTCAGAGCTGCAAGGGGAATAAAATACAAAAGCATTAAATGTAGAATGCTAATGTAAAGTAAGAAAAAACAATACCACAATGTAAAAAAGTAAAAGTAGAG
Source organism: Etheostoma spectabile (assembly GCF_008692095.1). NCBI lineage: Eukaryota > Metazoa > Chordata > Actinopteri > Perciformes > Percidae > Etheostoma > Etheostoma spectabile. Next base: position 16,599,209 of record NC_045734.1, read on the forward strand.
TATTCAAATTTGATAAAATGTGAATACAAAAAAATATGCAATCTTAAGAATGCAAGGAAAAGAAAGAAGAAATGGGTACAGTCCTGTCTTATTCACAGCTATAACAGTAACAGGCCAAATAACAATTTGCGATGGTAAAAGACGTATTCAAATAATTTACTTAATTTAGAAGTGCTGGTCATGTTCACGCCTACATGGGCATGCTCTGGGTAACTGTGACAGCATCTCTCACTTCTTCTTTTTATTTTCATTTTATAACCAAACAATCAATTGATTAATGGAGAAACAATTAGCAGATTAATCCATAATGCAAATAATAAATAGTTAATAATTAAGAAATACTATACTATATGTATACTATATAAATACAGCACATTTACATTTTATTATTAAGCAGGCTACATTTTCCTGATTATACTAAGCTACATAGCCTACTTTTACTTAAGAAACATTTTAAATGCAGGAGTTGCACTGGTGACAGATGTTTACAGTGTGGTATTATTACTTTTACTCAAGTAACGGATCTGAGTACTTCTGCCACCACCGCCAGTCTAGCACGCAGTTATAACAATACGGTGTATATAGTATAGTTCACGTGCTTCGTTACGTGTCTATGTCACTTGAGTGTGCTGCAGCGGCGCCCTCTGCTGTCAGAGCGGTACGTCCCAGCAGTTACGTCACCCCAACCCGCTCTCTTTTCCTATTGGCCGCTTTTGGTCATGTGACCAAAACAGAATCATGGCGACCACCGCTGCGGTCCGGTCGAGCATGGGGCTGACTTTGAGACTTTCTCGAAGTATACCGGACTGTAGCATATGTCACCTCTACAAGTTAAAGAACTGTTTGACCAGCGTGGGTAGTTTACAAAGGAAGGGTTCCTTTGATAGCTTTCGGACCATAAATCGACACTTGCAGACGAGTATAGGTGAGTGATGCTGTTGAGTTTGCTAACACATTAGCCTCAGTCCGAGGCTGGCTCTTCTCTCGGCAGTATTTGTTTACGATAGGTTTAATTAGGTGATTAAATATTTTGTTCTTTTAAATACCAGAGTTTAAGCTATCGTTTATGTCAGTAAAGTTTGGCTAGCAGGAGTTCAAATGATTTCCGCAGTTATTTAGAGTCGAAAAGTCAGCTCAATAAAACGTGTCTAACTTAATATCAGCATTCCCAGAGAAGGAGTTGTGCAACTTTGCTACCATGCAACAACTCTAACATTGTCTACATCCGGTAGCGTCAGGAGGCGCTAACATCACCACTGACAGCAGAAACACTCACAGTCCTGTTGTTCGTGCTTCTTTCTTTCAAAGGTCTTTACCACAGTGAGGAGGGGAGCTCCAATGCAGAGGACCCGGATGATGTGTAAGTTTACACGTTTTTTTTTTTATTGTGTATTATGTACGGGGTTATTTATTGTGATTGTATTATTCAGTGCAAACATAATACCTTTTAATAACTACTAATATCAAACATTGAAACTGCAAAGTTCAAGCTAGTGGAAACTACACTTAATCTTCTGGTAAAGTTAAAAATGTTGCAGGTTGTGGAGCAGGTCATCCATATTTTGCAGGGGTTGTGGTTTGATGCCCGGCTCCTTCTGTCCATAATCATACATGTCAAAGTGTCCTTCAGCAGCAGTGACACTGAACTCTGAATGTTAAAGATAGACACAATTGGTCCTTCTAAGGATGAAAGCACTAGGTTAGTGCAGTCAATTTACAATATACTTAAACCTAATTCTTGTGCACACAAAAGACCTACCCCCTGAAAACCATTGAGCTCTGTCAAGACCATTTCGGAGGTAGCAGCAGAAATCTAAACTTATATCCAGCATCTCTCTGTACTAAGGCTGCACAATTAATTGCAATTTGATCAAAAACACAATATGAAGTACTGCAATATCCAAATTGCAGGGGGGTGCAATATTTGTTAAAGGCAAAATGTGTCAAATAGTTCTGAATTAAGTATTGTGGTTCTGCAATAACAATCCGGTCTACAAATCGAATCCTACAGAATCACACACACAATCACATAATCATTTTAATTTATTAAATCAATGAAGTTCAATGAAAATGAGAATAATAATAATACAAAAAGGATCATTCCCTTCAAAATCGTGAATCATAAAGCAATTGCAACATCAGTCAAAAATATCGCAACTTGAGGCGGCCTCTAGCTCACCCAGTAGGAGTGTTCACCCCATGTTGGCTGAGTCCTGCAGTGGCCTGGGTTTGAATCCAACCTGCAGCCCTTTGCTGCGTGTCATTCCCCATTTCTCTCTCCCTTTCATGTGTATCCACTGTCATTTGCATGCATTATGCACATTTTTGCCTCCCATCATGGCATGTTTGAGCAGGAAACTGTTTGTAGTGCCCAGCTCTTTAAATAACAACACCATGTGTACCTACATTAGTTAGAAAGTGGCAGCACTGATGAGTATCACTACCCCACATGGTTTGCGCTCGTGAATTTAGCCTTCTCAAGAAGTAGTATTACCTGTGTAATAAAGTAAACATAGACATTTTGTCTTGAGCGCCAGATTTTTTTCTACAAACACTTTACTAAACATGAAACATATTGTTCCTCTACTCTCTTGGTCATACTCTAAGCGTAAAAGAAGCTTTTACAAAACCTTGCCACATAAGCTCAAATGTAAGATTTTTATAAAGCTAAATTATTTTTAACTCACTGCTTTTTAGGGTCAATGTGGTGTATATAGATCGGTCTGGCCAGAGGATTCCAGTTAAGGCCAAAGTGGGAGATAATGTCATGTATCTGGCTCAGAAGCATGGAATTGAACTAGAAGGTGAGCATTTACACAGTTATACAGTGCCTATAGAAAATCATCATTCCCTGTAAAAATGTTTACTTTTTGTCACATTACACCCTAGAAATTGAAAAATAACATTTTAAAACATTCTGAACAATTATTCAAATGTAATTAGTAAAATACCTGGTTTGGATAAGGGATCAACCCCTTAGAGTAATCATTATAAACTTACTCAGTTACAACCAGTTCATTTCCAAATCACACAGCATGCTAATTGCTGCCCACCTGACCTCAATTGTAGTGATTTTGATTACTTCCTAATACAACTAGCTGTTCCGTGATAATTCCATTACTTGTAGTGCAAGGCAACGCAAAGGATACACCATGGTTGGCAAGGTGCTTTCAAAAGAGCTCTGGGATAAAGTTGTGGAAAGGCACAAGTTAGGAGAAGGAAACCAAAAGATTTCAAAAGCTTCAACCATCCCATTGCCTAGATCTGGCCATCCCTCCAAAGAGGCCAATGGCAACTTTGAAGTTTTTATGGCTGAGATTGGTCGGTCTGTGCATGTGACAACAATCTCACACAAATCTGGCCTGTATAGCAGGGTGGCAAGACAGAAGCCTGATCTGAAAAAGGGCCACACAGTGGCTTGTTTGCAGTGAAACAAACGGAAGGTTCTAATGCCATGTGGAAAAAGGTTTTATGGTCAGATGAGGCCAAGATTGAACTTTTTGGACTGAACTGCAAGTGTTATGTTTGGTGAAAAACCAAACACAGCACACCAGCCAAAGCACACCACACCTGCATGGTGGTGGCAACATTATGTTGTGGGGGTGTTTCTCTTCAGCAAGAACTGGGGAATTGGTCAGGATTGAAGGGAAAATGGATGCTGCCAAATACACTGAAATTCTTGAGGGAAAACCTGCGGCCCTCTGCTTGACAGCTGAACATGGGCAGGTGGTTCACCTTCTAGCATGACAACAACCCTAAACACGCCGCCAAAAAAACTGTGCAGTGGCTAAAGGATATGAAAGTGAACGTCCTTGAGTGGCCAAGTCAGAGCCATGACCTAAATCCAATTGAAAATCTGTGAATAGACTTGAAGACAGCAGTCAATTGCCACTCAGCACAAAATTTGATGGAACTCAAACATTTATGAAAGAAAGAATGGGCAAATATTCCCCAATCTAGGTGCGCAAGGCTAAAAAAGACTTATCTAAACAGACTGATGGTGGTAATTGGTAAATAAAATGAGGGTCTACCAAGTATTAAATCATGGGACTGATGACTTTTCCAACTTTGTTATTCTAGTTTTATTTTCATGTTTCAGAACTAGTGCCTTTTTAGGTTACTTGAATCTTGTTATGCAGAATGTGTAAATAAAGTTGGAACCTTTATTTTAAACTAATTAAAAGACAAAATTGACTATTTCAAAGGGGTATGATTTTCTATAGGCACTGTAACGGTTTTTTAAATATTTGAGGGATAGTTTCTACATATTAATGCTCAATATGTGTTTTTCTCTTTCATTTAGGAGCGTGTGAGGCATCACTGGCCTGCTCAACATGTCACGTTTATGTGAGTGATTTCCATTGTGATAAACTCCCAGAACCTGAAGAGAGGTACGTCCGCTGCAAATGACATCTTCCTTCAACAAATGTGTGCAATGAGGGGAATGGGAGATTGCTGTAAATGTTGACCAATATCTTTACGCTGTAGGGAGGATGACATGCTGGACATGGCGCCCATGCTTCAGGAGAACTCCCGGCTGGGATGTCAGATCATTCTCACTTCAGAGCTTGAGGGCATGGAGCTCACCTTGCCTAAAGTCACCAGAAACTTCTATGTGGACGGCCATGTTCCCAAACCTCATTGAGAAGAGGAGGAGATAATGAAAATTGGAGAAAAATAAGAGGGTGGTGCTGCGAGCTAGACACCTTTTTGTGCTGGTTGAGTGAGGGGGCGACCATGAACAGATGCACAGCTAGGATAGTAATGTCCGTAGCAACTCCTTAGGCTTCTTGCTGGCTGACAAATTCCACAGTTAACCAATGACAAGACAGGCCTGCAGATATCAGGCAGAGTCAGACACTATATGAGTCCTACCGAAGGTGAAATTAATGGTTACTTCCATAAAAACTGTGATGAAGTATTTATCCATGTGGAGTGTTCTCAGGCCAGCATCAAGATGCCATTCAATCTCACAAACTGTTCTTTGTTAAAACACCAGACAATTTAAGAGACATTTGTTTGTTTTATATATTGCAGAGAAAGTTGTAACAACATTCATCTTTGTGCCGTTCAGTGGAACATTTCGTTACAGGTCATATACGCACAAGTATCACAAGCTGATGTCCTTAGTCATTTCTGCCAGTCCATCATTGTCACTCTGACTCACTTGTCAGATATAAGCATAGCATTTACTTTAATTTCTATGTAACAAGTTAATTTGTAGGTGCTGTGATAGCTTTTCAGTACCCACTGACTATTGTTAGCCCCAAATCATAAGCCTCAAAAATATTATTTTCTGCATGGTACTAAAGTCTGACACCGAAAAATAAGAAGCCATATTTTATTATAAAGTGTATTTACAAAAAAAAATCTAGTTGCCTGAAGCTTAAAGGATGGGCTGAGTAAATCAGAATTTAGACTTAAATTGTATCCATTATAAAAATTGCAAAACATTCAGGCTAATTGTTTCAAAAAGTGTCAAATGGAAGATTTATTTTAAAGCACTTCCTTTGTGGTGCCAGTGATTAAGGTTTGATTAGTTGAACTGGTTCAGGTGTGCTTTATCCAGAGCAGAGTCTGTGTCTACGCTGCAGGCTTCATGTTACCTCTACCCTTTACTTAAGTCTACTGTACTTGTCCTTACGCACAAATGTAAGTCAATTGTATATATCATGTCTTGAAATTAAATATTTAAAGTTGTGCAATAAAATAAGTTTTAAAACGTTATTTTGAACACTGCTCTTAATACCCAGCACCCTTATATACTTACTACAAAGACTCAAAGGTGGACAATAATTAGGTTTCCATTGTAAAATTATCAAAGCTAGTTCATTGCATTATTTGCAGGCGGTCATTACTGGTAAGATCTCTACCTTTACCCAGCAAATAGCTAAAACACTCAGGCATTTGTGTTTTCGCAAAGGGTGGTTTGCAGCAGCCACCATGTGAAACTGGAGCTCAGCGTGGGCAACACTTTTATTCACCAGCAGGTGTAATCAAGCGAACCAAAACACCCGCGTAATTCCGCTTGGTCCAAAACACGACCCAGTCATTGCAACCACTCCAGCGGCTTGACATCCCAGTAAGTTGGCACACTTCATCATTAAGTTGATGATTGATTAGGACATCTAAGGTGAGCATCAATATCAGTGCATAGCAATCCCAGGTTAGCTGGGTAGACTGTACTGGACTGTTTGAATTTGATTATGACCACATTTTGAACTGTTCCCTTCAGGCCCAAATGTTAAAGACGTGGTTAGTCATAGAGGCCATGACAGGTCAAAAATCGATAAATAAAGGCAAGGATCGGTGAACTAAATGCTAGAGTGATAATACTGGGTGACGTTCGTTAATGGATCAGAATATGCGACAGTTTCTTAACGGAGCTCTGATAGATCTACACGCTATAAGTAAAGGTACGGTTCAGAATGCCCATAGAGTTAATGCATTCAATCAAATCAGTTTTTAAAAACGTACACTGACTGAAACTGACCCTCAACACTTTATGTTGTTGTAGTCACAAACATTTAGTTCTAAGGAACGTCATAGCCTTCTGATCTGATGCCAGTATTAAAGGTTGCTACATTTAGCCTAATTACTTTCAGTATTGATATTGTTTCAATATGTATCTGACCTGCTTCTGTCTGCGCTCGCGACATTCAAACTCTTCAAAGAGCGCGAAAATTGTCGACATTTTAGAACGCAAGTGCTACCTTTGTGTTCTAGAAAACATTTAAACTACACCGAAAGCTCGAAGTTTGTTACATTTCTTTCGGTGAGTTACATTTTTGATGCAAATCTTATCTCTCATGATACATTCGGCTTTTCAAGGAAATGACAGGTCGACCTTGTTAGGCATTTATATAAGATATATGATTCCTGTTAGCCCATGTTGGCTATATGCTAATAATGTGGGTCTAATTAAACATTTTACTAGACATATCCTAAAGCTCAAGTTTTATATAGTCACTGTCACTGTTGGCCACAGTTTGGAAACAAAAATGTTAAACACAGCAATAGCCCTAGCTTATTTGCTGAAACTGGTATTTGCATGCAGCAGTAGCCTGTGTAGCTCATTTGTAGGCGCTATAGATATAAATGTAGCTTAAATGGTCTAATAATCTATGCTGTGCCAATGCTTTAAATCCCATTCAGCCTCTTATGTAGAAAAGTGGTTCCCAACTTCATTTGTTATTTTACTAGGGACTCTCTAATATAAAGCAATAACCTACTGTCCACCTCTGAAAGATATTCAGTTGCCTGAAGATACAAATTTGACAAGGGAAAAAAAGCAAAGGTGATTGAATTGGCTGAAAATAAACATAATTCTGTCTAGTAAGATTTTGATTTTATTATTTCCTACCTTGCACCCATTGAGGGGGGCCTGACCCCCAGGTTGGGATCTACTGATGTAAAAGCTGTTTGTTTTTATGACACAGAGACTTCTTCAACATGAGCACAGGTGCAAGGACACAAGCTGCCTTTATCCAAGGAAATCAGAGCACAATTGAACATGATGCCTCCCACTCAACACTCTTCTACCTTTTCCAAGAAGTTTCCAAGCTTGCATCCCCTATCCACAACAGTTTCCTGGACACAAATTCACCCTCCATGTGGATACATGAGCCTTCTAGGCAAGGTCCTTTTCTAGTTAAAAAAGAGGAAGAGGATGCACATCCATTTCAAATCTCTAATAGCTCCTGCCAGCGCAGTTTGTCTCGTATGTCGCCTTATAATCCGACGAAAAAAGTGAAGGAGGAAAGTCACGACAGCAAGGTCACAACTTTGGTTGAGCCACATCCTCAGTGCAACAGCCCCTGGAAAGTATTAAGTCTGATCAACCTGCAGTGTGAGAGGCTCCTGTATCAAAGAGATGTGGAGGAGTCAGACCCAAGTTCAATATCATCTACCGCAAAATTGGGCCATTCAATAGACAAATCATCAACTGCAACAACAGATGTAACAGATCAGGGAGTCGGAGGTGACTGTGTAAGTGTTGCATGCACTTTGAGACCATCTGTTCTTATCTATGAGAGGCAAGAAATCCCAGCCAGTGTCAGTCTTGTGGAAGATGTGAGAGAGGACTGCAGCAGAGAAGCCAGAAGTTCTAAACCACAATGCTGTGGCAAAGACTCCAAGGTGGGCTGTTATGTTCAGTCACAGACTTCTGAAAAGGCAGACTCTGTTTCAGTGTTCAGTGTTCACAGACAATTTGACTGTAACCAGGAGTGTGAGAAGGATTGTTTTTCTTCTGAACATATTTTGCATTTGCCTTTCTCTGAAAATGTTTTGTCTCCAACGCACATGCCCGATGCATTCCTTAATGCCCAGTTGACTTTTAATTCAAGTGAAGATGCAAGTGTAGCTCTGTCAAAGCCAGCACTAACACTAGACCACAATGCAAACCTTGCTTTTTCTACAGAGGCACCATGCGAGTCCCATCTGCCCCCTCCAAGCTCCGTCCTGCCTTCTTCACAATCAGTATCACTTTTATCTAGCACGACAGAGAAGTGTCACCTACTTTCAAAACAAGATTACAAAATCACAGCATCTAACCCAGAATGTACTAATGCTCACATAAAGGAAAAATGCCCTCTGGTTGAACAACTGAAATCCTCAAGCTATAATGGAGAAGCAAACCCATTACCTTCTGCAACATCAAAACCAGAACCCAGGTCAGTGCAAAAGGAGAAACTTGCTGCTCCATCTACCCAGCAGTCAAGAACCAAGACTCCTAGAAAACAACCTCATCCCAGCCGGAGTGCAAATATCCAAGACCCAGAGTTCCAGGGAGTGACGTTCAGGATGGAGACGGAGCTGGACAACAATAGGGGACAGTGTCGGCTACTCATAACTTCAAAGTACAGGTAGTGACAGATGTATTACATGTTTGCATGGGTATTTTGGAGATGGTGATGAAAACTAACAGTAAGTTAAGTTCACACATATTTTTGGTGTCTGCTGCAGCAAGGAGCTCTACAAGAGTGTGAGAAAACCCAGGCTGAGGACACGGACGTCCCAGAAATCCCTTAAAACTAGCAGTTCAGATGAGGAGAGTTCCCCGACGACCAGTGTTTCCAGTGAGTAACCCTTGAGTGCCTGCGTTGTTCTATGAAGCTGATGTCAGTTTATGTTGACATTTTTACAGGCTTCCTAAACAGCAATGTGGAGCACTTGCAATTTAATCTGGTAATCTCATGAATTATATATATATATATATATATATATATATATATATATATATATATATATATATATATCATTTTATGTGAAATCAATTTTATTTAAAGTACAGAGTCCAAAATCCAAAGTTTGTCTCTAAAGGCTTTTAAATCTGTATAAGATGACACTTTGTTTGCAGCCCTTTGATTCAGATAAACAGTTTGACATAAAAAAATCATGGGGGATATAGGGGACAAAAAAGGGAAACCCTCAGAAAGAGAATTACATAATGTATCTTAACTAAATCATTATAATAATACTTTCAGACACATATATAAATGCTGACATGTTATATGTTTAACATGAATGCAGTTGAGGGAAAAAAAGTTTGAAGTATATTGCATGAAATGCCCATCTTCTCCACTAGAGGAAGCCACCACATTAAAACTTGTGACTTGACAGCATCACTCGGGACAGTGCACTGTGCAGTTTCGAAATTCAAGCAATTTCCAATTCATTGCAGTGATTAGCATCTCTCTTCCCGAGCACATTTATATAACAAACCTTCACGATTAGAAATTTGCATATGCTTCTTTTGTCAAAAAGGAACATGAACACATCAAGACTCTTCTGTGCCACCACCCAGATATACAGCTTTGTTTGTTATGTCAGGGATTAACAGCCAAAGGCAACATAGATGTTACAGTGAACTTCTACACTCAGTATACAATAATATGCATATTTACAAATGAGAAAATTCTTCCCTTTTACCCAATAGATATCAGTCCGGCCTTTTGTTATTACAAATATTTTTGATTCACAGAATGACACTAAGAATGCATAATACTCTTCCAGGTCTTATCTTATTGCTGAACTGTTTTTTTTTTTAGTACCCTAACAAAATACCGTAAAGCTAAAGACACATTTCCTTTCTGTTTCACAAGAGGGTAAAGCCTGTGCATCATGCAGCACCAGGAAGACCCCCATGTGGAGGGATGCAGAGGACGGGACCCCCCTCTGTAATGCCTGTGGAATAAGGTAGCTCATATTAACACTGTTGAATGTTTTACAAACACATCAATAAAGCTGCGTGCATGGCATATCTATTAGATCACTCTGGCAGACTAAATTGAATGTAATTTATTCTTAACTTTTATACAGACATTCAAAAATATAAGTTTTCCACAGTTTAATTTTTCATATTGGCTGTAACATTGTCTATAATGATTAGTCAATCCATATTAATTATTCAATAATTTGTCCATAAAGGTAATTATCACAGACACTTTATATAATCCAGAATGTAATACCTGTAACATTTAAAGAATTAGACTACATTTGACTGTATATACAGTAATTGTATTCAGATATCAGGGATAAAATACCTCAAGTGAAGTAGTTTCAATACCTTGGGGTCTTGTTCACAAGTGGAGGGAATATGGAGCAGGAGATTGTTCGGAGAATCGGCGCAGCGGGTGCGGTATTACATTCAATTTATTGCACCGTTGTGACGAAAAGACAGTTGAGCCAGAAGACAAAGCTTTCAATCTACCGGCTATTTTTCGTTCGTACCCTCACCTATGGTCTTGAAAGCTGTGTCATGACCGAAAGAACGAGATTAAGGGTACAAGCGGCCAAAATGGGTTTCCTCAGGAGGGTGGCCGGCGTCTCCCTTAGAGATAGGGTGAGAAGCTCAGTCATCCGTGAGGAGCTCGGAGTAGAGCCGCTGCTCTTTCGCGTTGAAAGGAGCCAGTTGAGGTGGTTGGTTATCTGGTGAGGATGTTTCCTGGGCGCCTCCCTAGGGAGGTGTTCCAGGCACATCCGCTAGGAGGAGGTCTTGTTGAAGACCCAGAACTAGGTGGATTATATCTCCAACCTGGCCTAGGAACGCCTCGGGATCCCCCAGTTGAAGCTGGTTAGTTTGGCTTGAGAAAGGGACATTTGGGGTCCCCATGCTGGAGCTGCTGGAGCTGCTGACCCCGCAACCCAATACTGGATAAGCGGACGAAGATGGATGGATCCAGATATTGTTTGGTTTCCCTGTCATATTTTTTCCTCAACAACAATTATCAATAACCATAATTATATGAATTAGAACCAAACTCCCTAGAGTTGCTAACCGCAGCCTCATGGACAGCCACACATGCAGAGCAGTAGCTCCTCTATTGGACAATGAATCTGCAGATGATTAAATGAAAGACTTGGAATTAATATATTGATTGCGTTATGTTTTGTCTTTCATACTCTTAGTCTGCAGACATAAACACCAAGTTGCTACTGAAACAAGGAATGATGCTATGCTGAATCAGGGTTGCAGTAATTCCAGATTGGCAATCCTAAACTGGGATTTTTTTTTCTTTTCAAATATACATGTCACAGATACAACTAAGAAAAAAAGTTTAATCACCACTGTATTTTTTTCTGTCTTTTAAAGGTATAAGAAGTACAGGGTGCGCTGTGTCAACTGCTGGCATATCCCTAGGAAAGAAGGCAACTCCAACTCATGCTGCCTCAAGTGTGGAACCTTTGTGAGGCTGACCTCAGCTCAGCGGAAACCCACCACCTAGGGAACATACACAGAGCAAAGGTTTTTATGTCCACATGTGAAAAAGGTCTACACACATTAGCACAAATACTCTCTCTGCTCCCGTAGGTCATAGTCCGCTATAGTTCCCCACAGATGGCAATGCCAACATAGAGGAGCAGCACCAGCTTCTGACATCTTACTTGACTCAGTGATTAGTTTCACTGCAACAATGTTGTACCTCAGGGAAGAACAATCCCCTTTAGCTCTATGACTGCTCTCTAGGTGCTGTTATACACCAGGGAAAAATATCAGCATGTAAACAACCTAAAAAAGAAAAAAAACATGTTTAACTCTTTAAAAATGAAAGGGTATCTGAAAAACAATATGTACAGTACTTCAATCTTTACTGCACTGATCCTATTTGTGCTAGCTGCTAACCTGTATGTAGCATCTGCGACAGGACGTATACAGTTGTAAGGTTTGATTTCTTCTCTACACAAGGAGGCAATACATGTCAGTTCATAGCATCAGCGCAGTATTAATGTGACATTGAAGGGCTACTATAAGAAGTGGACACATTCAGTGGAACATTTAGTCATGTTTTCATCTAAATAGCTTTGTTGCTTGTGTATGATGGTCAGCTGTGCCAGATGGCTGCAGTAGAAAGTTATTTCTGTACAAGAACAAACACTGCAACCTGAGCTCAGCGCTGTGTTCACTGTTAACTGAAAAACAATGTACGTCTCTTGACCTTGACAGCAAGACTGTCTGCTAAGTTCAGTAGATACAAATTTAGTTTCCTACGTTAAATTAAGTTATTTATTGTCTTTGTCATTGTTTCTATTTGTGCTTGTTTTTTTGTTGTTGTTCATTTGTGTTGTTGCCGGTTTAATTGGTGCTCTTATTTAGCATTGCTGTTTTCTGTGAGAAGAAAATATTTTTTTTGTGTGTGTTGAATGGGTTTTGGTTTGTATTAAATTGAGTATGAAATATCCAGTTTTGTTTCCTTGTTCTTCTTAGGTATAGGGCCTGGTCTAGATATACATTAAATCCCCTACGGAAAATGCAATGATTATAAAATAGAGGGGTATACACAAATCACATGGAGAGGAATAGCGAAAGAATTGTTCAATAATGAGACTTCCCACAGTTTCCTCAGCCCACCATGCAGTACAGACACATTGGCCAAGTGGGTGGCCTCACACGAACTGATACAGCGCAGCTATTATTTCAAAAAGGATTACGTCTTCCTCTTATTTAAAACAGCCAAAGTTGCCTCTGTCACCATGTGCCAAACCACCCGGCAATGAGCAACACAGAAGGAAATGAGCACTGTATAAGCCGAGAACAGTAAAGGTTGGGGGGCGGGGGAAGTATATTTCAATCCAAAATAGTCTCAACAGCAAAACAATCAGATATACAGTAGGCCTGCACAGTGTAGAAAAGCCAAGCATCAAACTGTTGAATATATAATAATGAGTCAGATGATAATTAGTATACCTCTTCCATAAAGAACTGGGGACTGATGATGGGGATTTTAACCACTGATCAGGTGATGACAGGATTTATTTTCTGCTGTATTTTGATGCACATTTTTTTATGAGCTTGTTTAAGCTTGTATTTTTGCATTTGTTATACATGGTTTGTAATCTGTTTAATTATGTTCATGCATCTTGTGTTTACGCCTGTGCTCTATGTTTCACATGGCTGCAAAACAATTTGGGGTGAAGTAATTAGAGTTGGGATAAAACAAGTAGAGAATGCAGAGCCTATGTGCCTAGTGGTGTAAAATGACAGATGTTTGAGATCAGTGCTTAATCAATTAGGTTATATCTCGTCAGTATCATACATTCACTCTTTAGTTTAAACATTCACGTTTTACAGCTCCCTGTTACTGATTTGTTTTGATGAAGACAGACTGCTTGCAAGAAGAGGAGGCGGAGAATTTTTTTGTGAATGAAAGGGGAGAAGGAGGTCCGCTGTTCTGACCCAAGCAGGCGAAGTTAGCGCCTGTTGGTCCACCGGACACTCCGGACCTTGACCTTGGACAGCAAGCGCATGGAGGAGACGGACATTGACGTAGGGGGACAGACGGATGGTAGTGACGATCTGAAGAACTCAAATCTTTCAGTGATAAATACGAGTAATCCCGAGTTTGAGCAGAGCGCTTCGTCCTTCACTCCTGAAGTGCGGGAGGAGGGAGACTTTGCGGCCCGGCTACAGGATGATCCAGGCAGGAGAACCGCCTCGGTGAAGCCTCCGTACTCATACATCGCTCTCATCACCATGGCCATCCTCCAGAGCCCGAAAAAAAGACTCACCCTCAGTGAGATATGTGATTTTATCAGCCAGCGCTTTGCGTATTATCGGGAGAAGTTCCCTGCTTGGCAAAACTCAATCCGTCACAACTTGTCTCTAAATGACTGCTTTGTCAAAACGCCCCGGGAGCCTGGGAATCCTGGCAAGGGGAATTACTGGACACTGGATCCCATGTCGGCAGGTATGTTTGAAAACGGGAGTTTTCTTCGGCGGAGGAAACGCTTCAAGAGGCAACATTTCTATCTCGGGGCGTTGAAGGACTGCGGGGCGAAGGCGCGCAGCCTGATGCCCGTGTTTCCTCTCCTCGGAGGGCACCGGATGAGTTCTTGTCTCCAGGCTCCTGGATTGTACCACGATCTGAGCTTCAGAAGTCGATCAGGCCCCCACACTATTCCCAGCATCCCACCTGTAGGCAGCATTATACCTGCACTCTCCTGTCTCCTCTCCAACAGTTTCCCCTCATGTATCACCTTTGAACATTTGGACCCGGGACGCTGCACGGCTGTCCCATCTCTGGCTCCAAACTGCTCGTCCATGCCTCCTGTCTCGCTGCACGGAATGAACTACCCTGCTTCTCAGCTATCACATTTCCCTACTGGCATCCTAAAAGTTTCGTCTAATTTAATTTAATGTTGCTTAATGATGCCTTTCTTGAACGGAATCGTCTCATTCTTCGACTGAGAATAAACTCACATGGTACATTATGTACAAATACAGTTTTTTATGATGGCCTAAGCTTGTAAACAGGCCTTCATTTGTTTTTGAATAAGTGATATTTTACAGTTATGTTTGGAATAGAACGTGGTTGAATTCAGAGTGCAATGTGAATTAAATATCCGAGTTTATATTCATATACACTATCAAATAATGTAGCTTATACGATTCTTTTTTTATTTTGGTTGATTGTATTACAGTTCTTGTTTCTACGAAATTAAGACTAGACTCAACTGTAAGATTTGTGCGAAAGTATGTGCACTAGAGAAGAAGAAATAAATCACAAAAATAGACTATTTATTCCTTTCTCTTAATATAGCCAAACTGAATTTAAATAATTAGGCCTATATACCAACAATAATAATAATATGCTTTCAGATAATTTTTAGGCAAAAGAGGCTGTTTAATTTGTAAAGATCAGAATAAATGACTTTTTTTTCAAATCAAAAGTAGGCTAGTAGCCTATATGTGAAATGCAGTTAGACCTTGGAGCCAATAATAATTAAAATGTGCATTTCTTAGGTAAATATGCAACTTATCCAATATGGCCTATGGATTGATTTGCACATCACAGCCTACTTACACTTGTTTTCAAATGTGACGACATTGCTGTTATTTTGCTGTGGATGATCTCAGGGGAGGATCAGATTTGAACACATGATCTAAGCATGTGCACATTTTGATTTCTCCCTCCCTTATTTATTGATTGTCCATTTGAATAGCCTATGTCATTTCCTCCACATCATGTTTGAAAGAGGTCTTGCTTTACAAACAGGCCTCCATATCACATCACACGCTGGCCTTGTTAGCCTCTGCAGCCTGAATAAGCAGTGCAGTGTCCATCATGAATATCAAACACATGTGTCCATCTGGCCGTCAGGTAGGCAATTACAAGTTCAAACTGCACCGCAGGCTTTCATCAGCCTATAGGTGCCGTTTGTTTTGTTATGTAGAAATATGAGTGGTAGAAGTGAGGGTGCTTTGAAGGAGGAAAGATTCAGATCGTTTAGTAAAAGTAGCAATACCACAACTGAAAAGTAATCAAGATTGTGTTTAAGTACTGTAAATGTATGACCAGTAGGCCAAAATGTAGTTGCTGAATAACTAAAGGTAAGGCTAGTCACCCCACAGATTGGCCTTTTTTTTCTGAGAGATGCATCACTATTGTAAATGAAGTCTATCTGTTAGTTCATTATAAAAACATGCATAAAGCTGGATGTTTTATATGCAAAAAGGTTTGAGGAAACTCCATACAATGGTTGTAGTTACTTCAGTTGAAAGTAAAAATATCTGTGTTTGTAAGAGATTATAGTTTGTTAAACAAGGTGAGTGTGTAGTTGCAACACTAATTTGAACAGTGGAGACATGTTGACACTGGTAAGAAGAAGCAGTATCATGGACTAATGAGAGATTACAACAAATCTGCAATGCAAAATAACATTCCTTACAAGAGGAAATATCTAATGTGTCATTCTAGTTTTTAGTATTAAAGTTTCACATTTTACGAATTAAAACATGAGGTGCAAGGATTTTAAAACAGCTAAGGACGTAGGAAATTTTTTTGCACAATTACTTTGATCAACCCGACCAACAAATAAAGGAAATCTTTCCAAGTGTAGCTGCTGGTGTAAGTGTGATGTGGCTCATTGGTAAATAGCTGCCTTCCACTTAAATAAACCCTTAGGGAGGAGTTTGCTTTATTCAATTACAGCACACAGTCCTGTTTCTCTCTTTGAAAAAAAAGATCTTCATGTATCTCCATGGAGTATGGCCCATTAAAGTCAGTCAGTGAAGTGTGAGGTGGGCCACAGCATGAGCCCTGGGACAGTAAATATGACGGTGTGTATATTTGAAGAAAGCGGGGACCCTGTTCCAATCCCTAAAACCTGGACTTGACAGAGACATATAAAACAGAGCCCCCCATGAACTCATTATATATGTATATAGACAAAAAGTTAAAAAGTCAAAGTTTTCTCTTGCATGCGTAAAGGCAAATTTTAATATAATAGGCTTACAGTACTAGAAGCATTTTTTAAATCATAACTAAATTAATTTTCTTTATTTCTTTATTCTTTTACTGGCTAAAAAATGTTATATAATACAAAAGTTCACAAGAGTGAGTGTAACATGTCTATTACGCAAAGAGGGAATGACGAACATAAGGCATAAAATAAGACAATTGCAGAAATTGTCCAATTTTCTCCAGCTGCGTTTAGCCTCCAAACAAGCGGACACTTACAGCGGCCAACGCAGAGAGCCAGATAAATGACGTAATCAGCTCACCCTCAGTCACCCATTAACTGATCCAACATCTTTGAGAAATTGTCTTTGTGTGCAAACTGCAGTTTCTTGGTCAACAAATGACACACAAAGGGCAATCAAGAGCAAACACCAAGGTCGCTGCAGGCTCGCTGACATTTGGTTTGAATTCATCTTTTTTAATATTCCTGCACTTCCTCCTGGCACTTGTGCGGTGTTCTTTCTTTCCCACCCTGTACCATCTAAACGCTTAACATGACCGAAAGGATCGTTTCACTCAAATGACAAAATACACATCTTATTGCTCAGCATAAGCATACAAATGATTTTTTTTTAATTTCATTTCAGTTTATTTGCTGGATAATACACCCAGTATAAATACTGTTTTCCAGTAGTCTATAGTCATGCTAACTGCTCTGTGGGGCAGTAGGCATAGCACTGCTTTGAGCCAAAGGCTACAATCAGCATGCTAACAGGCTAATATTTAACAGGTACAATGTTTTAGGCTATTCTCATGAACCATACGTGCATATACTGTAGCTACGAAAAGTTAAGCACTGCAATTTGTAAGCACTGAATGTTTATTAATTTAGATTAGCATGTTATCATGCTAACATACATTTCTAAACACAAACTGTACTGGTGTCCAGATCTCAGTTTACATGTAAAAGAATTTAAACGTGTATAGACTTTTTTGTTCCCAAACAAGTAGATCTATTTCAGGCCTAGTCCATATGTACACATTTTTTTAGTAAAAAATTGTGTTTTTCCCTGTACACAAGCACTGTTTTAATAAAATCTCCTCCAACTGAAAATGCAAAAACACAATAAATATGCTGTCAACAGCATGGCAAACCAATAGGCGGCGATGTAACCCTAACCCTAAAGCCATGCTGGCCAATCAGAAGCCTTAAGAAATTATTATTGGAAGGCTAACTGACTGCAATGGTGTATCGATCACTCAAGTCCTCCAAACCACACAACAATATACTGTAGGTTGTTCATTTCTACCCTCTAACAGGACCCACAGGAGCATTACATTAAAGCTACAGTGCGTAGTTCCTGTCTCCCCCATAAGGAATTTCTAAGCAATGATGACAAAACTGGTGGCACATCCACATACAAGCCTTCTGTGATCAGGAGCCACCCCCACCCCACCTCCGTGCAGTTGCTAGTAGCCTACCTCAGACGAGGTAATTAACTTCGCTAGATTTTCTGCACCTGAAAGTTCGCCTGACAACACCAGCTTCTGAACATGGCCATACTGAGAATTACAGAGAGAATTTTGTGGAGCTGATAGTCTTAATTTACTTTTTATCAAATCATTTGGCAATGGCTTGAATCAGAATCAGAATCAGAATCAGAATCAGCTTTATTCGCCAGGTATGAGGACACATACGAGGAATTTGTCTTTGGAGCATTGTTACTCACACTGTGCTTAAACATACATATCAACCAAAACAGAAATATACACACTAATATATACACAATACATACATACTCTAAACAGAAACAATATAGAGGCAATGAATGTAACAGATGAATAAACAGTTGAATGTAACAGATGTTCACTAATATAACCAGGCTAGCTAGGCTCTCATAGGCTAGCTGTTAGCCAATCAGAGTCAAGCAGCTTAGCTCATTGAATATTAATCAGAACTGGCACAAATTGAGCGGAGTCTTCCTGCAGGCTTTCTATACCATGCTAGAATGGCTTGAAACAAGATAACCAAGGTTTTAAAAAAAAATGTTAGATCCCATGGTAGAACTTCCGACATTACCAAAAGTAACAATTTACATTTATAATTACAATTACAAACTAATGAAATATGTGTGGCAGTGCACCTTAAGCCTTTATCCAGTCAGTTAATAGTAACCTTTTGTGCATGTTCTAAAATGAACACAAAAAGTCATATTTGAGGCAGGTAAAACAGCACCTTCCCTTGACTGATAAGAAAACCTAATGTGAAGGGTTTTTTTTGACATCAAGAATACTAGGAACTCACATTGCTTTGTCATAAGAGATTTTGGAACATATGCTTATTCACTTCTTTTTTTTGCCAAGAGTTAGACAAGATGATTAGTACCACTCTCATGTTTCATAAAGTACGGAGCAAGAGCCGGGAAAACTTTATTTAACTAATTTATCTTTAACAAACCAGAGATGTGGTTGGATGAGATGGGTGATGAACTAACTATTGTTTTGTTAAAGTTTTTAATTTTTTAATCAAACAAAAGTCTGCATGCCTAATTTAGAAAGCCAATAAAGAATGTGCTTACATTCTTGTTTCATTCTTTACATTTAATATGCAAATTAAACTCTTTGTCAATTTAGGCTCTTTTAAATTACACATCAAAAGTATTAAATGTTAGTACAGTATCATACAACATACATTTTAATGGTTGTTACATCTGAAATCCCATGTATTTGGGCTGCCTGGAGATGTATTCAGATGCACTCCTAGTTTAACCCTTTTAGACTTGTCACTTGGGTGGCTGAAGAGCAGCCACTTGTTTGGGCTTTGGCTTAGGTTAGTACAAGAACTTTGAGTTGAAAAGTAGACCACACTTCCCTGACAACCTCCACCTGTTTCCACAAGATTTCCGCTCAGCTCGGTATAATCATCTCCATTATTTTTACTGACAGCTTCTTCATGATAGCCTTCCTTATTGTGGGCATTGCAAAAGATCAAGCTGTTATCTGTTTCATCAAAAAACTCTGGCATTTCTCATTCAATTTACTTATTTTGCAACATTTTGCCAAATTGCCATGCATTGCCCTTGTCGTCACTACACGGGGAGTGCATAGGCCGACAACAGCATAAGCAGGAGCCAGAAACATAGGCATAAACTGCAACAATCAATCTACCAAGCTCTTGCAAATGTGGCCCAGTGTTTGATTTCAGCCAGTGACTCGGTCAAATCAGTCTCGTCACTCCAATTTTGGCCAGCATTGTTAATTGCAACATAGCAGAGACCAGCCTTGTTGTGGCCCAAAATGATTTGCTGCTGCTCTGAGACAGTGCCTTTAACACATATGAAAGACAGGAAAAGTTTTTTGCTGGTCTTCTCATAAACCGGGCAGGGGTTCATAGGATGGTATCCATCAAGGTGTGCCTTCACCAGTTCACAGATCTGCTCATCACAATGTACCAATAAAACAGTTTATTGAGATAATTACCTCAGTTGTCACTTCATGAGTGGTTTTATCCTTGTTCATCTTTCCTGACTTTAAGACCAGCGCCAGTCCGCTGGTATCATCTGAAGTCCTCCGCTTCTCTGCAAAGGTCACAAGGATTTTTTTGCCTGTCGTAGAAGAGAGCAGGAATCCTGTACACTTCTTGTTCATTGGATTTCAAGACAGTTTTCTCTTCTTTCACTAGTTCGTATTGTAATGAGGGTTTGTTTCCATGGTTGAGTAAAACCATCCAATATAAGAAAAGAAAGACAGACAGCTTTCTCCTTCAGAGTTATCAAAGTTTTCCTTCTCCTGGGTGGTGCAGTCTGTGAATGACGAAAGAGTCTTTTTTTTGTCATGATCCACTTTTTGTTGGTTAACGAACAGACCAGGTCTGTCTCCCTTGTTAAAAATTAACAACTCACCAGGAAAGACATCTAAAACAGTGAATAGAAGAATGAAGTGCTTAATGCTACACTTAATATGATGCAGTTTTGGCTTATATCATCTAAAACTTCTGCCATTTCACATTTGCAGTGGTTATGCAGAACTGTCCAAAATCAGTTTTTCTGGCGAGTGAGTTGGTTTCATGGCTGCAGGGTATTCAACAGCAATCTTGACATTGGTCCAGTATTATGCAAGATCACTGTAGTCAGCAACCGCGATGTACAATGTAAGTTAATTGTAAAATTATGGAAAGGATTCTAGAGAGGTTGAGCTTTCTGTTAAAAACATTCCTGAAATTGCATTTCTGTTCCCAGACATGTAAATAAATAGTAAGTTCAGCATTGTAACATACACTTCATACACATGTTTTGGGTCGTCTTTCCACTAATCCAACAATTACAACTGTAGTTTTTGTTGAAATAAACCCATAGTTTACCGATTTACTTGTAACAAATATGTTGGCTCTACACATGCTAAAAGTGTTTTTTATTTTTTTTAAATGGAGTCTGGTGGGTTTAGTGCTAGTGACCTCAGAGCTGTTTCTGGTTAAACAGAAAAGGTCATAAAAAGGTTTTCAAAAGGCCTATCACTGTAGGGATCCTTTCCATAATGTTGTCAGACTAATGATCTAAGCCTTTTAGTGGGCAAAAAAAAGCACTTTTAGTGGAACAAATTGACGATGCACATTTGCCCTTTAGGGTTACACTGCGGCCCGGTCTGTTGCTGGTGGTTACAGCGTCCACGCTTAACACTTCAACAGATTGTTGTTCCTATCAGTCACTTAAGAAACACAGAAATCAAAATAGAAACAAAAAGAGGGGACATGCAAGACTGATTTGCCTTGAGACGTTACCATCTGCATTTTATCCAATAGCTCATCCATTTTTTATTTTAGAACAGCAGATACAGCTTCGACTTGCAAGTTAACTTTGTGTTAAATAAAATGTACAACTTAGCAGTAGTACATTGCAAGCTCTGCCTCACCAATATACCTCTGCACTGACCAAGGACACACTGCATTCTACATTGGTACAATGTTGGCATAAGATGGAAATTGTTTTATTTTGTCAGATGATGTCTGGTCGCAAAGGCTACATAAAAAGACCTAATAGGGAAGTGTTTTTTTTCAATTTCTAGTGGGTTAAAACTCAACCAATCAAATCAATTGTGAAATAGGACTGTGTGAGATCTATTGCTTCAGCAATGCATACAATAATGTGTTGTATGCTGCACCGTGTGCCACCCTGCAGTCCATAAATATCCCAAATATCCCCCTTTCCTCTCCTCCTCCCACTTCCGTGCTTCTCCTCCCATCAAACTGCTCTACGCTGCTCTGTATCCACTCCTGCCTCCAGTGTTCATAAAAAAACTGGAGCTGACAGGCGCTGCAGATCTAAGCCAGGGAAACAAGAGTTTGGAGGGATCATTAATAAGCTCGGGCTTGATAACGCTTGCATATTTTTGGATCAAACAAATCTCTACTTTAGATTCTTTCCAAATATATACACAAAACAACTGCCATTAAAATTTTCATATTATGCAAATTTTTAGGTTCATAATTGTATTTAGAGGTCAGAATAGGTTTACATAATTTAATTTTCAAAAAACACCATGTTGTTCTGCACATTGCTGCGACTCCTCTTTTTACCCTGTGTGTTGAGCTCTCTGTTTTAGCTACCGAGTGAGGCATCTCACTTCTGTTTCGTCTTTGTTGGGAGTCACACATCACAGTACCTAGGTAAGCACTACTACCCAGTCAGAAGCAGAGTATAAGGGGGGGGCATGCTAGCAGCTAGGCGAGCATTATAACGTAAAATTATAACATGTGTTATTTTGTGTTTTGTTCGTCACGGAAGTAAAGGCTGGACTACAGTAAAGGCTGGACTACAGTAGAGCTGTTTGGAGCCGTTTGTGAACAGTGTTTTCTGGTGGAGATGGTAAGTCCCTTTGGGGTGGACTTTGGGTTTTTTCATGTTGTAAACCTATGACATGCACAAAAAAGATACATAACACAATAAAGGAAAGGGAAAAGCCAAGAAGGATAATGTGAACACTTTAAATTCAAACTGACTGACTGGTTTGTTTTGACTGATTTGAACCGGGAGATTTGAATCAGCAAAAACAAACAGCAATTAAATGTTTTGGATTGGAACAAATTCTTAGCCAAACCGAATTTGGGGTGTGGGTAGCAGGAAGGAGAAGTAAGACAGCAAGGTCAGTATCAATAGCAGCTTTGTTATTAGAAGACTCAGATCTCCATCCTTTTCCAAAATCTCCTCCACCCATCCTGCATCTACTTTTTCTCTGAATTGGCCAGTTCTGGATGTGTCTGCCACAGTTTGGATAATTTAGGAAGAGTCTGATGACTTGGAGGTTTTCTGCTGTTGTGTTGTGTTGACAAGCCTTCCATCTGAGCATGTGGCTAAGGACCACCCTCTGGTTGATTCAAGTCTCATAAAAGCTCTTTCCTCTGCTCATATGTGAAGCTTGTGAACTTCTGTTTTCTCAGTTGCTTTGTTCTCTTTGTTCAATCTGTCTCTGTGCATCATGCTGGTGTTGCAAGTTGTTAATTAATGACAAATCTTCATTACATCAACATGAAAATAATAATCACTATTGTTCAGCCAGCGTTCTCACGTGGAATGGATTATTTTGTAAATGTAAAATATGTACAAGCACAGAACAGCAGGACTCTACAAGTGGATGCTAGGGTAGGGGTGGGGTATAAATGCCATGTGAACAGCAGTAGGGGCAGCAGCTATAGCATAAAATGCCATGTGCAACAAAAGAGTGAGCATGGCACTGACAACTAACGGCCATGATTACAAGTTTTGTAGCCTTCCCTAGATCTGTGCCTTGACACAACCTGTTTCTGAACTCTGCAGGCAGTTCCTTCAACCTCATGGCTTGGTTTTTGCTCTTGAACGTATTTTCAGCTGTGAGACCTTATATAGAGGTGTGTGCCTTTAATAATGTCTAATCAACTGCCTTTACCACAGCTGGACTGCAATCAAGGTGTAGAAACACAAAAATGTTCAAGAAAAAAAGGCGGGAACCTGAGCAAAGTCAAAGCAAAGGGTATGAATACTTATTTCAATGTGATATTTCACTTTTTTTAACTACATGTCTTATAAACTATTGGTGATCCAACTAAAAGTCAACTTCAAGTTAACGTCGGAACAAGGAAACAACAACATGGATCAATCTGCAATACATTCCCCAATTATTGACAACCTGTAACATAAATAACTGAATATGCAGGCCTAAGATGTCTGTACAAGCTCAGCGCAGCCCCCTTTGAACCCTAATCCCCCAAATGTTCACTCACACAGCAGAAGGCCTCTCTAAGTGGAGCACTGTCAGCAACCCCACAATGCACAATTCACTTAAACAAAAGGAAGAAACAACGAAGATGCACATGTGCAGAGAAGCAGACTCTTTGATAAAACAAAAACAATACCCAGTTGAAAGACATGAAAGCTGAATATGTCCCAGCATGTGTTTGCCAGATTTGTAGCAGATTTCCAATCATAAAAATACAAGCATTCCAGGTTTTTGAGCGAGGAAGGACGAATGGGTGGGGGATAACGAAGTGAAGGAGTCTGTTTCATTTCCGACTGCTAGTGACAGACGGCCCATGTGCGTGTGTGCGTGTGTGTATGCGAAAGTTGACAAACAGCTCCATCCACAGTGGTACATGCTTCAAATTGGATACTCTATGTCACTGTAGCAGAGAGGAAAGATCCGGTCTGTCAGGCTGTACGCTTCAATAATTCAATTCAATTCAATTTAATTTCATTTATAGTATCAATTCATAACAAGAGTTATCTCGAGACACTTTACAGATAGAGTAGGTCTAGACCACGTTCCAGAATTTACAAGGACCCAACAGTTCTAGTAGTTTCCTCCAGAGCAAGCAACAGTGCGACAGTGGCGAGGAAAAACTTCCTTTTAGGCAGAAACCTCGGTCAGACCCAGGCTCTTGGTAGGCGGTGTCTGACGGGCCGGTTGGGGTTGGTGGAAATAACAAAAATAGAAAAAATAGTCATTTGTAGCAGTTCTTTGTAGTAGTTCATGGCATAGCAGGGCACTGTGGGCATTACAAGGCACAGCAGGACGTAGCTGGGCACCGCAGAGTGTAGCAGATGAACATGGCATCAAACATTTGTCTGTTATCAGCAGAGAAATTATACAACTACTAGTGCTACTCTCAAATTTCATTTACATAGAAATAAAACGTTTGACTTTAAATTTTCTGAGGGAAAGCTGTAGATTACAAAGGGATAAAGCATGTGTTTTGTCCTTAAGTGGCAGGCTGTGAAAATAGCATTCTTGTTTTGAACGTCTTTAGATCTTCAATGGCGACAGTGTCATGTATCACAAATAATTGTTGCTCAAATATGATAGAATATTGTGTAAATCCTAGACGGACCTGGCTGGGTCTAACTGTGGTGTTTGTTTTGATTAGTGAAACTGAATCTCATGTTGCAAATATGGTGAAACCTCTGATAGTCATGGTGTTCATGTTAGCCCCTGTTTAGAAAGGGTTGTTTTTCTTGCCCTGACACGAGTCTATCCATCCCACTGTCATCATGGAAGTTGCAATAGAAGATTCTAGGAGCTGTTACTTTAAAGGGGTTCTAATTATTGTTTTTAAAATAACAATGTGTAAAATGACTATGGGAAAACGATAGTGTGACAATGTGAAAGGGTTAGTGACAAACCTACAGAGAATCATCGTCTGAATCTATAATTTCCCTTAGGCTTCACAGGGCTATGCAATTTTCAGCTCATTTAGTTGTCCAGCTACAGATCTACAGTTTTGTTCACTTTCACTGTTCTCTTTCCGTCTTTTTTGGCCGCAGTAGGCAGCGGATTTCAGTGAAAAAAAAGCTCTAAGAATCCACTGAACACTGATCATTACGACGCAGCAGACAGACACAGTTAGAGACTAGCTGATGAATATGACGAACACTTAGCAGCTAAAGAGACAGATGTTTCCCTCAGGAGATGATAGAGACAGAAACATGGAGATTGATTATGGAAATTCATCAGGTGGCCAGAAATACGACTCTAACAGAATGAAAATGTTGCTCCGTAATTGCGGGATGCATAAAGAAGTGACGTTTTGTTAGCAACAGCAACTTAAAGTTATAGTGCATATTTTCTGTTGCCCTCATGAGGAATTCTAAGTAATGACAACAAAACTGTCAGGGCGTCCACATGATACAAGCCTTACGCGATCAATGCCTCCACCCCTCCTTCACGCAGTTACTTGTAGCCACTCTTAAAAAGAGGTAATTATCTTCAGTATCTGTGCGGGAAGTCACCGGACACCAAAATCTTCTCAACATAGCCATACTGAGAAATACAGAGAGAGTTGTGTGGAGCTAATAGTCTTAATTAGATGTTTAGCAACTCATTTGGCAATGACTTAAATGTAACGGACGTTCATTAATATCAACATGTTACACATTAAAGCTTTAAAAAGGTATATGTAAATGTTGTGTTCACAGCTTTTTTCTGCTGCTACCAAGTGGCCAATTTATTTAAGTTTACATTTCGAGACATTTTGTCCAGTTCTGTGGCTTCCACTACATTGTGCACTATGGTATGTACAGCCACACACGTGTACACACAGGCCAAACACACATGAAAAGTTTGGATGGGTAATCTCCTCTACATTCAGAATCCATGTAATCACATGAGATAACACTGAGTTTTTAAAGGAATCCAGGCACTTTACTTTTCACCATTTATTGCTCTATAACTTGTGCGAGAAAGGTAGATTTCACAGCTCGGCTCCAAAAGAACAACAGCTACAGCGCCAGGCGGGATAAAAACCTAACAGCAGCCAATAACCAGAGCATCAACGAAAATAACCTTTAATGGTTTCACGTAACACCAAACGCTGGAGTGAACATAGATTGAGGCCTCAGGTATCCGTGTGTGTTTGCCTTTCCACGCTTGCTGGTTTAACTTAATATCTCATTATGAGAGCGAGCGTTGAGGTTAACTGAGCCAGCGGGGAGAAATAAGAAGGATTAGGGAAAGAATCTGTATGGCAAAAGATGTAACGCAAACAGGATGCACACAAACACAAGCTAGTATACTTTATATGATGTTCTATGGCCAGGAACTTGTAAATATAGATTTTAAAGATAGTCATTTAGGTGGGCGATTAGAAAGGCATGCTATCTAACAAGCCACATCTTTATCCTGTTAATCCTTTATTAATTTGGCCTCAGCTTTCATCCAGAGTTTATAGGCCTTTGAAAGGCCTGAATCCCAGAGGTAGGGCTTGTTGAACAGGGCTCACCCACTGTTAGCTCATAGACTGTATAATAATAAGTGTTAGCTATGTAAACAGCTGTAAACCACACACATACACATGCTGCAGAGGGAACAAACAGTTAATCAAAGCATAGGAATTCAGAAAAAAAAGTTGTTCAACCAAAGCTGAACCTTAAAGAAGCAGTGTGTCATGTAACAATTTGTGTGCTGACTAAATGCAGAAATCTGACTCCAAATATTCAGAGGTGAGGGCAGAAAAATTTCAAAAGGCCGGGTGCAAGCTGTAATCAAATGTTTGATTTGATTCATTTAACTTATTTAGTGGTTTAAACACAATAATTGAACATTCAACAACAAAAATGGGGTTTAGCTGGAAAAAGAACAGTAATATCGCTTTGTGTATTACGTAATAATAAACGCTAGTGAATTGAAAAGTTCGTACTCACCACAAGGTCTACTCAGTGGCTGTTGTGGAGCTTTCAATCATATTTCAACATTTTCCTCCATGGATTTGAATGGAATGTTCAAATCAAAGACAGAAATCTAAGCACTTAAAGGACTTCTTTTCCATGACAGCTTAAAAGTTGTGATTGAATGTTTATTTTTGACCTTGAAAACTTTAAGATAAGTAAAAAAAAATCAACAAACCATGATATTATTTTCTTTTTCCAGCTAGACCACATATCTATTGTTCTGAGTTGATCTTGTGGTTAGATATTTTTGTAAACAACAAGAAAAGTGTATTATACTGACTTTTAGTTGTGGGGAAAAACAGGGGGAAAGGTTTGTTTTCTTTCACATATGTGTTTTTTTGTGTTGTATGTGGAGCATGGCACAGCCGACACACTGGATCTGATTTGACTCAGAGTGTGTGTATATATCTTCAGTTTTCTATACTGTTTGGTTATGACTTACATTTGCAGTATTTGTAACGTGTTCCTGTATTGTATGTATTACTTATATTTTTGTCTTTATTTGTATACATTACTTATCTTTTATATTATATTTGCACGTGTTGGCGAGAAACACATTTTCAATTGCTATGTATGTCTGGCACATATTGCAGAATTGACAATAAAGTTGACTTGACTTGACTTCATGTGACACTAAGCCATAATGTTTGTGTGAGTGAGTGAGTGAGTGAATGAGTGAGGGAGCTTGCGTGTGTTCAGGAAGGTGTCTTCAAAGGTGGTTTAGTGTAAATACATGATGATTGAAGTGTGTGTGTCCTTAATAACTAACTGTCCTGCTCTTGGTATGCATGGCTGTATGATATTTATTTATACAATAACAACAAAATACAATTGATCTAATCACTGTCAGTGTTTAAGTTTTCATTACTCAGCAGAAAGTTCTGTAAAAGCTAGGACCTTTATTATTTTAAGATTTAAGGGTTTCATTTCTCACACTCGAGTTGCACAATATGTGAAATGCAAAAGAAGTAAGTTCTAATGTTTTGCAAGTGTGTATTATTTGTAGGTGGAGAAGTGTACTACATAAAGTGTTCTACTTTATTTCATGTCCAGCACTAAAATGATTTTTTGTTCCCCTTTAAATTCAACCCGTCACATTCCCTCTTATCAACCCCCTCCTAAAAACAAACACACCGTTACTGGACATGTTTTGACAGGTGGTCATCACAGGTTTATACTTTATAATAGCAGCCTGCAGAAATTCCTCCGGGAATGGAAGAAGAGACAAAAAGAGAGTGTAAGTGTGTGATGTGTAACTAAATGACACATATGGAAAAAGTAGAGAGTGACTGAGAAAAAAAGAAAGGGAGGCTGAATGTTATTTCAGTCACAATGCATCCAGTTGTCACTGAGCATTGTGACCAAAAGTCTTTTCATTCCTTTCTCTTTTTCATAAACTACCTCCTTATGTTGTAACAGCACATCTGGTGGACAGATGTCTATCTCTCCTCCAGCTCTTGTTTTTTCTCTCTCTGTACTTTTTTTCCCCCCCTTCAGGCAGGCCTGGTGTTAATCCCTCTCTCCTCCACCTGGTCCAGACCACCCAGACACTGAGCGGTGCAACGGCGGCCCACCAGCAGCGAGCAAGTGTGTATGTGGGTGTGTGTGGGTGGGTGTGTGTGCGTGTGTGTGCGTAACGTCATGCCTACAAAAGGAGAACTGTACTTGCAAGTAATTGCAGAAAAATGGAAATGAACAGAATATATGTGCTGTGTATATACCATAATTAATTCTGTTATATGGTTTTGATAGCACATACACATGATAATTAAACTCTTGCCAGTTTATAATTGCAACAAATAGCATTGTGTTCATTGCTGGGAATTGTTTTTCCAAACAGCACTAATTAATGTGGATGTGGAATGATGGACAGAAAACAACAATGTCTTGTTGTTTTCTTCTCCGAGAGTGAAGGGAAATTTGAAGTTGCTTAGTTGAGGATTTTGCCACCTGCGACAAAAATTCAGTTTCACCATGTTGATTTAAAGGTACTAGAGCTGGACACTTAGGCTGTTAACTTACATGCAAACTTTTCAAACTGAAAGAGTACTAAATTAAAGGAGCACCACCAATTTTCTACCTTTTCTTTTGGTACATGGTGTGCATTGATCACATTGTCATTGTATATTAACTATTGCCTACTTATATTCTACATCTAATGATACGTTTACATAGTGTTTGGACTTTAGTTTTTCTCTTTATGTCAACTTATTTTCTTATTAAATACAGATTACATAAAGACAAGGATCATTGTGAAGATAGCATGCCGTACTACAAACAAAAGACAGAAAAAAGGTTGAAAACACGTCCCTGTAAATAATCAAGGAGCAGCTTGAAAGTTATAAATTTAATACTTATACTTTGTCGCCATCTAGTGGTGAGCCAATACAAACACAAAAAGTACAATGCATTAGACAAAAATGTATACTGACTTGCCTGTTTATTACATGCACGTAGCTAAAACTAATGCAGTCTGATGCAACAATCCTACAATAAAGGCCACCTTCATGAAGGTTAATGTTCCGTTTTTGTTGAAACTGTTTTAGAGAAGATTCGATTCAACTGTATGATCATTTTGGAGGCTGCAGTTTGTGGTGCTGTTGAACCATATTGTATTATATTGACAGGTGTTTGTTATTTAGCCTCACCTCATTTACACAAATGTGGTGGACAAAATAATAAAAAACACCGGTCCTTTGTAGAGTAAGAGTTTTGAAATTAATCACTGCATCGCGATGCAGAGGTGGATGATTCTGCATCGATGCAGTGACAGACAATAATTGATTATTGCCTACTGATGTTTTTCATTAATTTCATTGGTCACTGCTTCTTCTTTTTTTTGCCTGTTGTCTGCTGTGTTCAGACTCTGCTACATCCAGGAAGCGAAGAGCAGATGCAATAAAAATGGATGGTCACATATATCTGACTGCTTAAATCTGTTGATGAAAACCATGTGAAGCAAAATATAATAAATGTGAGGAGGTGATGCATCGTGATGAATTGGGAAATTGAATTGTATCGAATCGTTGACAGGATAATCCTACTCAAATTGAATCGTGAGACCTGTGAAGATTCACACCCCTACTGCAGAGGTTTAGGGTGACGAAAAGAAGCATCTCTGCAGGCTATAAGCAACCCTAGAGGACTTCAAATAATGTTTCCTAAATTGTTTTAGTGGTTCATCAACTCATAACAGGGTGAATGGCACTTCTGCATTTGCTTTGCAGCTCTCTACCAGTTATAACCACACTATGCAAGTTTGCCAGATCGTGTAGCGGATCTGTAGTTCCAATGGGACAAAATGGGACAATTCCAAAATGGGAAAGGTTCTCTAGTGTTGCTTTAAAAGGCGGTTCAAAAGTGGATTCTCTGGTCTACACTTTCCAGACCAGGACACTAAAGAAAGTGAAGGAGCAGAACTTACTTTACACATTGAGGTTACCCTGGAAATCCAGTTCTTGCAAAAGCACAATTTGGAGTTACTCAGCGAGTTACTCTGGCATTAAGTAATGCTGGTCCTTAACTATACTCTTGTAGCCGGGCTGCACCAATCACATCGGTGTATCTGATACAGGCGGGCCAAAGGTGAGCTTAATAGGTTTTTTTGTGACCAAATGTTTTTATTTCAA
>NC_045734.1:16630220-16631419 GCF_008692095.1 Etheostoma spectabile
AATTACAAACAATATGCTGAGACATGAGAACAAGGTTCACGACCAATAATGTTTTTTTTAAAACACACAGAGGAAGGACGGGGAGGAGGGAAACACAACAAAAACACAGTAGAAAAAGTGATGTCTGCAGCTTACATACAACAAACACAGAAAAAGAGATAAAAAAACGCACACACAGGCAGACACACACACACAGACAGAAACAAGATAAGGGACCAAACACGTGCGCAAATAGAAGCAAGAAGGCCTCAGCATCAGCCTACAACCTTTATTTTTTAACTGTTTTTTAACTGTTTTTGTGTAAAGCACTTTTGTGTAAAGCACTTTGAATTGCCCTGTTGCTGAATTGTGCTATACAAATAACGCCGCCTTGCCTT
This sequence comes from Etheostoma spectabile, assembly GCF_008692095.1. Classification (NCBI taxonomy): domain Eukaryota; kingdom Metazoa; phylum Chordata; class Actinopteri; order Perciformes; family Percidae; genus Etheostoma; species Etheostoma spectabile. The sequence continues at coordinate 16,630,598 of NC_045734.1, forward strand.
GCCTTGCCTTACAACATGGCCTTCAAAGAGTCAGCAATGCTGTACAAAGTGTGAAAAAACCAAGAAAGTTTTTTTCTGGCGCTCCATTTATGCACGCTGTAGACAAATATACAACATCCAAAAAAGAAAGGGTCCATGTACAAATAGACACATTGTGAGGCAGTTTCCAAAGGGTTGCAATAATTTTCTTAGCAGCTGTGAGTCCAGCAAATCCAGCACGTTTTTTAGTTTTAGAGAGCTGAGGGGTTGACAGATCAGAATCAAAACATTGACAGTTACAGGTAACATTAGTCAGGGCAGATATTTTGGATGCACCATTGTTCCAGGACTGACCACCAGGAGAGCAATCCCAGAATATGTGGCGATAAGTGCCCCAAGCCTTCAATTGGTGAGCTAAACAAATGAAGACAGTAAAATCTAAAAGTTACTTCTGCTGGTAGCTAAGCGTATGGGGCTCTGGATGCGTCACCCCATGTATTGTTGTGATTGGTCAGTGTTATCCAATTGCGTGCAGTGAAATTTTCAAATGCACACTTGGTGCCGCCCCTCGAGGTAGGAGACTTTCATTACTCAATGCCAGACCCTTAATCCTTTTGGATTTGGTCTGGATTTCCAGGCTAGGTTGAGGTGCCCATGAGCAAGAAACTTAAATCATAACTGCTTCAGTGTAGCCGACAGATTAGACTGTCTAAACAGGACCGTAGCTACCACGGAGGACACTAGCCTATCACTGAGCCTATCACATTTTGGTAAATATATGTAACCCTCTCTAACTTTTAATCAATAAATAAATGAAGTGTGGAAATAGGGCAAACCTAAGTT
>NC_045734.1:16631429-16633360 GCF_008692095.1 Etheostoma spectabile
ATGTAGTTGAAACAAAATGATCGCATATGCTATGTGTTTGATGAAATAAAAGTAGCATTGCAAAATATACCTTGACATCAAAGTTGTGTGAATGAGCCTGCTGTTTTTGCTTTCATAATACATGAAAAAGTTTTTGTAAAAATGTTGATCAAACAGTTTAACTATATGCCTGCAGCTTAATTGTTGTTTTATCAAAAACCAGACAATAACATTTATTATCCACGAAAGCCACATGCAGAAGTTATGTCATTAATATTTCTAAATTTCATTTCATGTAAGTGAAAATAAAGATAAAGTTTATGTAACACACTTCACATGTCAGAATGAGTCAATGGCACACACTGACAGATACAGTTAGATATTATTTCTCCTTTAGACCCGGCAGTTTCATACATTGGCACATACAGTGTAATGTGCAAAAAGAGAAAAGTTGGTTGTTACATCACAAATGTATTCCACCCTCCACCCATATGCAGAAAAACACATTATGAACAACTAAATTATTTTAGATAAGAAAGCAAACTGCATGGAGCCTTTATCCAAAACAATCAAGTCCAGAGAGAGGGAGCTTCAAACAGGAACTCATATATTTTGAATTAGAGTCTAAAAGTGAGGGAGAAAGTGGAAAAGTGATGCTGTTTTTCCTATTATTGCAGGATGGGGGTTGACAACAGGGCAGTCAGTCCCTCCGCCACGCTGTGAACACACCAGTGGAATTTGGACAGCGGCAGTGCTGATGATGAGAAATATGAGAGAGGAAGACACAATACACTGTTGTTCCGCGCAGTGTCATTGTGACCCGAGGGACACACACACACACACACACACACACACACACACACACACACACACACACACACACACAACACACACACACACACACACACACACACACACACACACACACACACACACACACACACACACACACACACACACACACACACACACACACACACACACACACACACACACTATTGTCAGTGCTCATCTCAATAGAATATTTGTAGTTGTGTTGCCAAAAGTGGAAGTGGATGCAATTGGGCTTTTTGAAAAGCGCGTTGCACTCGTAAAGTTCTGCACGTAATCTAACGCAGGTGAGTCAAAGGTTAGAATGAGGCTTCGAGGTCAACTGATTCAGACTAGTCCTCCCAGTGAGAGTAACAGGCTCTCGACGGTGTGGTCTCCTCATCTTTTCTCCCTTTATATGCACCAAGGGTGTGAATTACTGGACACACACACACACACACACACACACACACACACACACACACACACACACACACACACACACAAACACACACACACACACACACACACACACACACACACACACACACACACACTTCTTCTTTTTTAAAGTGTCTGTGACAACTTTGTAATTGAAATTCCATAGGCTCTCGTTTTATAATTGAATTCATATTGGTATGAGGAGTAGGGGCAAATATGGCACTATTAGTGCAAATTTGAACAAAACCCAAGAGATAGGAGAACATTTACACAAGTGGTTTTATTATCCACTTTTTCAAATAAATTAAAAATATCTCAGCATTCATTGCTGTGAATTGTTTTCACATTTTGTTCTGCAAGTCAAATGGACAGTGCCTTCAATCAGCACTGCATATTTTTTTATTATTGAGCATTTAATAATATGATTATAAGCAAATGTGCAATGGGTAATGGAGAAGTGATGAAACTTCACTAAGCTAAAAATAGGAAATAAAAAGACAAATAAGAGAGTGCATAAGGTTTTGATTTATTGTGTCAACTTAATTTTCTTCACTGACCCTATACTGACCATCACTCCTTATACATACAGTGGGGTTCTAAAGTTTGGGCACCCCAGGTAAACATTTCTATTAATGTGCATAAAGAAGCCAAGAAGAGATGGAAACATCTCCAAAAGGCATCAAATGACAGATTAGACATTT
>NC_045734.1:16633370-16634217 GCF_008692095.1 Etheostoma spectabile
TCACAAAAAGTTAGATTTTATTTCCATCATTTACACTTTCAAAATAGTTTGAAAAGTTTCAAAAGTTCGGGCGCCCTGCAGAGTTTAGAGCATGCACCGCCCCCTTTGGAAAGCTGAGACCTGACAGCGTCATGGATTGTTCTCAATCATCGTCTGGAAAGACCAGGTGATGTCAATCTTAAGGTCTTAAATGCCCAGACTCATCTGACCTTGCCCCAACAATCAGCACCATGGCTTCTTCTAAGCAGTTGTCTAGAAAACTGAAACTGAAAATAGTTGACGCTCACAAAGCAGGAGAAGGCTATAAGAAGATAACAAAGCGTTTTCAGATGCCAATATCCTCTGTTCGGAATGTAATTAAGAAATGGCCGTTATCAGGAAAAGTGGAAGTTAAAGCAAGATCTGGAAGACCAAGAAAAATATCAGACAGAACAGCTCGCAGGATTGTGAGAAAAGCAAGTCCAAACCCACGTTTGACTGCACAATCCATCCAGAAAGACCTGGAGACACTGGAGTTGTGATACACCATTCCACTATAAAGAGATACTTGTGCAAATATGGTCTTCATGGAACAGAAGAAATCCTCTTCTAAGTCCTTGCCACAAAAATCTGCGTTTGAAGTTTGCAAATGAACATATAGACAAGCCTGATACATTGTGGAAACAAGTTCTGTGGACCAATGAGGTTCAAATAGAACTTTTTGGCCGCAATGAGCAAAAGTACATTTGGAGAAGAAAGGGCACAGAATTTAATGAAAAGAACCTCTGTCCAACTGTTAAGCATGGGGGGGGGGATCAATCCTGCTTCTGGGTTATATTGCAGCCAGTAGCACAGGGAACATTTCACA
>NC_045734.1:16634227-16634361 GCF_008692095.1 Etheostoma spectabile
AAAATGGATTCAATAAAATTTCAGCAAATTTTTTATGCTAACTTGATGACATCTGTAAAAAAGCTGAAATTAAAGAGGATGGCTTCTACAAATGGATAATGATTCTAAACACACCTCAAAATCCATGGTGGATT
>NC_045734.1:16634371-16634477 GCF_008692095.1 Etheostoma spectabile
GCGTAAACTGAAGGTTTTGCCATGGCCTTCAAGATCTCCTGACCATAACTGAAAATCTATGGATAGACCTTAAAAGAGCAGTGTGTGACAGACAGCCCAGAAATCT
>NC_045734.1:16634487-16634700 GCF_008692095.1 Etheostoma spectabile
GAAGACTTTTGTAAGGAAGAATGGGCGAAGATACCTCAAACAAGATTTGAAAGACTCATGGCTGGCTACAAGAAGCGTTTCCAAGCTGTGATACTTGCCAAAGTGGAGCAGTGCAAGGTATAAACTCTGCAGGGTCCCCAAACTTTTGCAGACGCCATTTTTTTGTTATCTGTTATTTTGAAAGTGTAAATGATGGAAATAAAATCTAACTTT
>NC_045734.1:16634710-16657988 GCF_008692095.1 Etheostoma spectabile
TGACATATTATACGAATGTCTAATCTGTCATTTGATGCCTTTTGGAGATTTTTCTATTTTTTCTTGGCTTCTTTATGCACAAAATTTTTTACCTGGGGTGCCCAAACTTTCAAACCCCACTGTACAGTATTTTTTTATATAATTGGAAGGTATATAACTGCAGAAGGGTGGTGCAATGAAACATCATCACTGTTATACTCCTGACTTGAAAACACGTTGCCATAATGCTTTTCAGGCTCCTGTTCAACTGTTAACGTTGAATGTACAGTATGTGTGCACTCAAGGAAACTATTGATTGAACCCAATATGCTCTGATTAGCCCACGGGCCGGCCGGGTGAATCTATTCTGAGACAATAAACAAGCCTTCTCCTCCCTGCTTCCGTCTACCCAACTTTCCTTTCTCCTCTATATACTTCTCATCTTGTCCTTCTCTACTTATTCTTCCACTTACCGTCATCATATAACCTTCTCTTCAATCAGTAGAGTATTTGTTTTCTTTACAAAAAAAATGTATACATGAGGATGAGGAGCGTTGGTACCCTCACACCTGTGGCTGTGGCAGATATATCCTGTTTGGAAAAGGCCTGTTCCACCCCTTCTCCTCCCGCCTCCACCCCGCCCCTCTCCTCCCCACCACAACCTCCCCCTCTGCTCTGCCAAACCAGGAAGTGTGCACAGGATACAGCTGTCCCCCACGTCCGCCCACTCGCCCCAGGCCAGGTGCATCCTGGGAATGGAGCAATGTGTGACCGTCCACATGTGGCTGACAGCATACGAGGTGCTGTTACAGTAATCAGGATCTACATCAGGGGTCTCAAACTCAACTTTCTTGGGGGCCGCTGGAAGTAGAGTCTGGGTTTGGCTGGGCCGCATCAAGTATTCCAAAAAAACAACAACTATTTCCTCCAAACATTTGGCTTTAAGCCCCTAGATCTGATATGGTTGGTGAATTTCACAACAACAGACATCACATTGTCAAACCTCAGGCATTTGCCGCAAAGAGTACTTAGCTAGCTTGACAACCGTTACGCCGCTGTCAGGAGACTACTACGGTAGCCCATAAGTGACAAGCGCAATGACAAAACGTTTCAGAACGCGCGGGCCGCACTAACACTTAACTTTGATGTCAAGTAGGGGGCCACAAAATATCATCCCGCGGGCCGCAATTGGCCCCCGGGCCGCGAGTTTGAGACCCATGATCTACATGAACTTTAAAGTCCTTGATGTCTACTTAGAAAACATCTACAATGTTTGGGCCTTGATGTTACAGGGCAGTAATGAGGAAGAGCTAAATAATTTGTTTGATCTGCTTTAGATGAAGCGGATACACTTGACTCACAAATGATCGCTTCCCCTCCTAACTTAAAAGGGAAACTCCAATTTTACACATCAAAGTCTGTTTACAGGTGTTTGAGAGTTCTACTGCATAACGTATGTGATAAAGATGTGTAAAGCCTTTTGTGGCTCCAGAGGGAGCTGTATGAGGTCTGATAAAGGTGATGCCACTTTGTGATTGTCACAAAATAGAAAATACAAAAAATCTATTGTTGGTGTGAAGTTGTAAAGAAGTGAGTTTACCAGACCCCTGTAGCTGCTCCTGAGCTCTGCTATAGGCCAGCAGCTCGAGGCAACATTAGCTCCTACTAGCATAATACACCTTAATCTCCCAACAGTCTGCACTTGAGGTGCATTGTGGGTAATGGAAGCACCAGGTTATGACAAGAAGAAGAAGTTGTGAGAATAAAATCTTGTTCTTTTTTTAAACTGTCCACCGTACATTAAATCCAACCATGTTATAAGAGTGACATGTTAAATTGGTGGAGTACTAAATTTGGGATAATTGATTTGAACCAATGCATAGGTATGCAGACTGTTCATCAATAACTTTTTCTTTTTAAAACATTTCCTGCTAAAAACTATGTTTTAGTCCAAATGTTTACTCTTTCACTAGCTCAACAAATAAAATCAACTTGTTCATGTTTGTTGTGTGAAACTTGGTTTAAATTTTTTTCATATATATATATATATATATATATATACACAACACTTTGATCCATTATTTTAAAGTGCCCATATTTCTGGGATTTGGGATGTAATTTTGTGTCTCTGGTGCTTCCACATGCATACAAACTTGGAAAAAACTATCCATGCTGTTTTGAGTGAGATACGGTTTCTGAATGTCCTCTGCCTTCAGTCTTTGGGTGAGCTGTTCAAAATCTTAACAGCTTTCTACGTCACTAGCCATGACGAGGTGGCTAACCGTAGCATGCTAGCACTAGCCTGCTAACTCATTCTCAATCGCAAAACACTGCTACAACACACATAAGTTCACCATAATCAACAAAAGAACTACTCACATATCCCTGTTCTGCAGGTATTCCACAAGTGCGCCCTCGTTTAGAAGAGGTTTCCCAGCTAATCCTGCCTTGGACTGACAGAAGTTGGAGAAAGTTATCTAGCTGATGTGATCCTCACCTAGCTACTGCACATGGGAGACTCCCAACAACAAAGATGGTAAAGAAGTGTGATGTCTCACTCTGCAGCTACAACATGGACCTAAACACACAGACAAAACAGAAAACAGGATCTGCATCAATGTGCAGTACAACAAAAATATGGTGGTTTTTGAAAATGAAATCATGTAAACCTATGGTACAACCTCAAAATATAATTATGAACCAGAAAATCTGCATAATATGGGCATTTGGATATCTCACAAAACATTGAAAAATAAATCTCTTTACCAAAACTATTATTATAGGATTATAGGGTGGTACTGGGCTAGCAGAGTGTAAATTGTAATTTACCCACTGGGGATCAATAAACGGTAGAAATTATTAAACTGTCACTAATATTGCAACATGCTCCTCGATAAGGTGGATCAGGTCTCTTTCACATTAAGGCAAGTATGTAGGATCAGATTCTAGAAAATCAATCCTCATGCTTTGTCCTAAATCTCCCACATTAACTCAAAATCTTCTTGTTGTCGTTCTCTATAGTTGGATGGCCAGTCTCCAGGACAATAAGGAAAAATAAATAGAGGAGGAGAGAGAGCGTCTGTCCTGGCCAACGCTCGCAGCATTGTTTGTCACTTTCTCCATGAAATGCACTGTGAATATTGCCTTAAACAATTATGTTCCAGTGATCTTTATCGCCCGGCACACAATAGTGTTTACGTGACGTGGAGGAAACGTGGCCATGGAGCCCACTTTGGGGAGTGAGTGTGTGTGTGTGTGTGTGTGTGTGTGTGTGTGTGTGTGTGTGTGTGTGTGTGTGTGTGTGTGTGTGTGTGTGTGTGTGTGTGTGCGCACATGCGTGTTCATACAACCTTTATGACTCCAAGTTCACAATAAATTTTGTGAGGGGATGAAAATATTGGTGTAATGAAGTTAAACAATAATAGACTAATAAATACAAAAAAATTTAAAAAATGCCGCCTTGCTCACAGGTTTTGCCTTACTGGACCTGGTATGACCAGTAGGCTAGCTTATGGTGGCTAATGTTAGCTTACTTTAGATGCATATTATTGTGTAACTTGCATTTAGCTCACTAAGGTCCCCCTAATGATTATGTCTTCAAAGTGACTGATGCAAGATCTTTGGGAAATGAAAGCATATTTAATTGCTACCGCTTGTGGTCACAGTGGCCCCTTGTAGCACCGCCACTACATGTAAAGGGATGTTGAAGAACCAGATTGATAAGCCGGAGTAAATGCAAAAAGGTGGCATTTATTTACAAAAGGTTTACTGAAACAAAGGCAAACATGTAACCCGGGAACTAAATCAAACAGAAGCTAAATGAACGCAAACTACAAAGCTGCAGCCTCACAACAAGCTCAAACATCAAAATGAGACAAAATAATTAACCAAGCATTAATGTAAGATGGTTGTAATGGAAGTTTTTTTTCTCTCTCTCTGTATCTACGGACACACATACATACAAATGTAAAATAAAGTTATTTAATGCAGAACAATCTTATCTATTTTCCCATATCTTAACAGGGCCTCACCGCTAAGAGGACATAATGAGGCAAACCCGTTTTCACTATTCACTACAGCTAGTGATGGGCAAAATCGTTCTTTTCAGTGCACTGAATGACTAGGATCAATTCATTAAAAAGATTTGTACAAAGATTTTCACCGAATCAGTCAGTGCTTGACCCAAGCTCCGACTGCAGCAGTTTCACCCACTGAACTGAACATCTGATCATCTATCATGTCTTTTTCACAGTGTTTCCTATACATAGGTTCTATTTGGGCGCTAGATTGAGAACCGCCCAGGCAATGCGAATTACATTTTCTTTTCCAATCAACATGTTGTTGTTTTTTACAGCACACACAGACCGGTGGCCTCCAGCCCCTCCCCCTCATGAAGTCTCGCACCACATGCATGACACAGTGTCAACACTTTAGGCCCAGAGGCTAGCTAGTAACAGCATGCTGCCGGGGGTCTTGCCGTGGGATTTACTGTAAAAACAAACCGTAGATACGCCGCGGCCACACCGCTGTGAAAGCTCCCTGAACATCGTTCATTATCAGAGTCTGGTTGTTCACCCTCTCCGCTCATTGTTGCCAACCACTAACATTTTCTCTTTTTTGTATTTATGGACTCAAGCCCGAATAGAACTTATATCCTCAACTCCTAGTATAGTTATAAGATTCTTAACAAACCATTTGGGCTCCGGGTAATCCGGTATTTTATCTGCTGAACAATAAACTTTGACAAACCAACTAGATTTAGTTGACAAAGCACATGGCTACACTTTATTTGTATGTGTATCATCTTTTAGTTTGATTTGTTTTATATGTATATAGTTATTTCTTTCTAAATCTGTTAATGTTAAGTAGTCATTGTTTTTGATAAATAGTTCATAAGCCTTCGCTTGACTAGTTTACTACTGAACCCAGCCATCACATGCCGCGCCGTCACATCCTGCACTACCCACCACCAAAAAGGTAAATTCTCAACCTGTGGTAAAAACTGTATCAGTTAGTATTTTATTCTGGTTCTTGGACTGCAATTTAACAGCTGGCACTTTCTTTCAACAACGAATAGGCCACAAGCTTTTCATTTCCCACTCATCACCCACACATGCTTACAGCAAGAAGATCAATGTTGTTTCTGCTGGTGTACATACACACACACACACACACACACACACACACACAAAGAGTGAAAGCTGAACCTTTACATTTATTTTTATGTTAAGTCTCAAGGGTATTTTAACAAATAGCCCGACTGTCTTTCACACATAAAAGCACATACACACTTTACTTTACTTATTCACAATGTCTCCCTCATCGATACTCCATTTATCAAGAGGTATTTTGAGGTAGCCAGGAGGAGGGCGTGACAGCGAGGCTCTGAGATTAAAACAATCCTCTCTTGATTTCTTCCTCACTCAAGGGAAAAGCGGAAGCTGTCTGTTATCGCTTGGTTCTATTATTATTCCCTGTTTACAGTTTGGGTGTTCACACTGAGCCATAAATGAGAGCGTGAACGATTTGTCTTCTGGCTCTTTTTTCTTTTGAGGGAACTGCCCAGATAACTGAGAGTCTGAGGAATCAGGCTTTTACAGTAAGAAGGGGGGGTTCAGTTTGGACAATTGTCGCCATGTTTCTGTGCATTTTTTTTGTCTTTGTTTAGCATCTGATAAACCATATTTTTCATTGTTTTTTAGTACAAATTTAGCTTTAAGTCAGACTTATTTCTGTCAAGGACCCTTTTAATAAATTTTGTCTTGACTTTATAAATTTCTTTATTTGTATGTATTATACTTCCCAGAAGTAGCCACATATATACACACTATAGCCACAAATAATTACAATCACTGAAATAAGCATTTAAGTTATATTTGAATGAACCCCCAATAAGCCAAATGAACAAACACCTTTAAAGAACCAAAATGTACTGGTAAAACAGCAATGTTACAATATTAAATTATATTACTTTTAACAGTAACACATTAAGCACAAAAGTTACTCCCAAAGGATTTGTCTCTGTCCCTTGGTGTATCTTTTTATATGTCACAGGCAAATTCATGCAACGTCTGCAGACACAGCCGTGCCACTGCAACTTTATTCTGGCACACAGAGTGCGATCAACTGGAACCACAGCTGCCGGACGCAAAAGAGTGTGACAGACCGATAGATGACACTGTTTCAACCCGGATTGTACTATTATTTCAGCATATTCAGACCACAATGCAGTTATTGTTGACAATGATGATGATCATTAGGACTATAATGAAAACAAATCACAATGATGATCATGATGATGATGAAGGCAATGACAGATTTGTTGAGCAGTTGCTCGCCAAACTGCTTTCTTTCTTTCCCAGGACCTTGAAGGTCACGTAACTGTAAAGCCTTTATAATGTTAGTGTTTCAGTCTGTCTAAGAAGGAAATGACTGAGCGAATGTAGAAGAGGTGCTGACCCTGAGGTTGACAGAGAGAGAGAGAGTGAAAGATAAATTTAGGAAGGAAGTTTGGGAGCTCTTGGAGAGGAAAGTTACCATGATGACGTGACATAGATCAGTGACACAGGTGTGCTGCTCTGATGTCACAACAGAAAAGCCCCTGCCCAAAATCTCTCGAGTCCAATGAATAGAGATCTTTTGTGTTTGTACCATGCCGTCATGCACATGCGCATACACGCACGCACGCACACACGCACGCACGCAAGCACGCACACACACAAACACAAAATAAATATTGTGTTGATCGACTTATTGATTAATGGACATCCTGGGATTATAACCAGGATAAGACAATCAACTATTATAAAAGAAAAGCTCCATTCAGGGATAGTTGCTCCTCATCTCTCATTTATATTTTATCTCTGCTTACCTTTTTTATTACATCAATTTGCCTTAAACAATCCAAAATAAAAGATCATGTGTCTTTCTAATGCTGCTACAAAGATACATTATACAATCCTCATAAGATTCAAAGCAAACAATCAAAATCTAAAACTAATTATTAATAGCAGACTGTTTAAGATATTTATCTACTGAGTCCCCAAGGGCCTTTTGGCATTGCCTATGTATGACTTTCCACCCTATGTGTGTATGGAGAGGCATGTGCATGTGTGTACAGTATACTATTGTCTTTTTATTATATTGCTATTTTCTTGGAAACAGTCAAGATGCCTTCAAAGTCTAGGATTGACCAGTCCAGTGTGTGTGTATGTGTGTGTGTGTGTGTGTGTGGGTGGGTGTGTGTGGTGGAGGGGGGGTAGGGGTGGTGGAGGTTCCTTATCTACAGGCCACAGGCAGCTTTGAGGCTCTTATCAGGAGCCACCATATTGTACTAGCACATCCTCTTGTCCAGCAGCAAGCGGAAAACTCTCCTTGCAACATGGTTCCCTCTCTCACCCTTCTCTCTCTCTCACTCTCTCTCTCCCCCACCTCACACTTGCCAGTACCAGAGCTCTCCGCCTGGCAACCAGCTAGAGCATTGTGTCTTCTTGGCGAAGAAAGTGGGAGAAAGAAGGATAGACAGGACTGTGTGTGTGTGTGTGTGAGAGAGAGAGAGAGAGAGAGAGAGAGAGAGAGAGAGAGAGAGAGAGAGAGAGAGACAGAGACAGAGACAGAGAGAGAGAGAGACAGACAGAGAGAGACAGAGAGAGAGAGGTGAGAATGACATATGGACAGGGGGCGGCATGCTTTGAGTGTGTCTTCGTTCAAAGGAACAACTTCACGACGAAAAACAAATGCTTACATTTGGACGGTCTAATTCTAACTTCATCTCTTTGTGAATGTTTGGGACTTATATGAATATATCTCATTATTAGTTTTTAAAATGATTCATAGAATATGAGAAGAGTTTGAGCGGTTTTAGACAGTTTTGACCTTAGAGATTGACATACACACAGTGACAGGCTGCCGGAGGAAGAGGAGGAGGGCGTTAAACACTGAGGAGATACAACATGTGCGTTTACAGATCACTTGAACGGATTTTGCATGACAGACAGATCAGCCACACTGGATATCATAATGTATCTGTAAGTACTTGTTTATTTTATTTGTATGCAGCCTGCAGTGCATGAATGGCTTTGCAGCCTCAACAATTATAACAAAAAAAATGTATGTATAAATATATAATATAAATAATAAAAGAATAGCTAATATGGTTATTTATTGGTAAAGAGATGAAGATAAAAATGTAATATCACACCACGTCAGATGCTTTTTGGATGGCCATTTGCTGTATTAACTTATTTTTTTATGAAGAGTATTTTTCAACCATCTCAGGCCTTTATTATATAAGACAGCTGATGAAAGGGGGGAAAGAGAGAGGGAGAATGACATGCAGCCAAGGATTGCAAATACATATATATATATATATGTTTCTTATATATATATATTTTTTCCAGTCTACTGGCTACGGTAAGAAATATACAACATATTCTGCATTTGGATTAAACAGTAACATAAGGCAATAACATTAAAATTTACAAGAAAACACAACTATTGGACATATACAAAAATCATATATAAAAATCATATATAAAAATTATCTGCGATGCAATATGGTAGCATAAAGGTTTATAATTAACTTGTGCCAGAAATGTGCCAGAGAATACAACCTTGACCAAAAGTCAAATGTTATATCATCTATGCTTCAACAAAGTATACGAGTAGTGATAGTTGTTTTGTTTCTGCAACAGCAAAAGAAAAAAATTGCCATGTACAGCTGAGACCATTTAAATATTCATCTGTAACTTTCTGTCTGTGTTGCTTCTCTATTATTTCTCCTTACCAAGATATTAATATAATTGTAAATATAACACTGCTGCAAAATTAAACAATAAAAAACTACCTGCATGTGTCGTCCGCACATCATTGTGAAAGAGGGAAATGTCCAAAATAAAGTCATGACCACTAGAAAAGACAAAACAGGAACACTTGCGATTGCAGAAGCTGAGAAATCATAAGAGTATAACGCCTTGCAGAGCAGAGTAAAAACAAACGTCTCCTTCCTTGAAGAAATAGAGAACAACAGTGAATTAAATTGATATGCAGCATTTTAGCATTAACTCAGGGCAGTAGTATGAGATGAATCTGTAAATTATGAATCAAATTCAGATTTTAAACTGTAGACCAGCTTCCACTGAGGGAACCAACAACTGCTCTTGTGGTTTTTTATCTGCAAATTATGACCTTTTACAACATTTCCATCTCTATACATCAAATATACAGTATATCCTGAGTGTGTATTTTTTGTTTCGTTCAACAGACTCTTTGATATAAATCCAATCTTCAGGGGTCTGGGAAGCTTTGAATGCTTAAAAGGATTTTGACTCACATCCTCAAAATACACACAGACAGACAGATAGACAGACCGACTCCTAAAGAGCAGCCACTAGAGACGTTTTCAAAACCTAGAATCTGCTGCTCAGGATGTACTGTGGGAGAAATCCACTCCAGATCAGACCGCAACAACCACCCTGGCTCCACGCTGCACCCAGAGACGATACCACAGGAGGGCTACTCCATTAAAGACTGCAAGGACTGAAACATTTGTTTCATTGGCACCCTCTGTAATGTTGAAGTGAGGGAATGAATACATGCTCACGTTTACTCACACTCACAGCCAGCAGAGGCGGGAACGATGGGTAATAAGGCTGGAGCAGAAGACAGCTATAGCTCAATCCGAGGCAAATAAAATCTGAAATGACAGATAGAAGACTCACATACTGACCCTGGCAAAGATAAGAACAAGTGGTGAGTTGCAGGTTGGCCAGAGGAAAATACACATTTCTAGTGAGGTAGAGCAACAAGATATTGCATAATTTGCAAGAAAGCAGAACACATGGAGAGGAAATAAAGACGTGTAAGTAAAAGACACATACACTTGGTTAGGACAGATTTAAAGGGCTCTGTAGGACAAGCTGCAGGTGGTACACATGAATATGTTACTTATTCTCACACACATATATATACATATATGTATATATATAGACACAGTGACACACTCTCACGGGACACACATTGAGCAGCCAGGAGGAACAGAATTTTGTAACTACTGAGGATCCCCAGAGAGTCTTTCCTACCATGATGGAGAAGCTAAACCCCACTGGCCCACCTACCTCACCCACCAACTTAACTCACCCCTCCTCCTCCTCCTCCTCCTCCTCCTCCTCCTCCTCCTCCTCCTCCTCTTCCCCATCCTGTGTCTCCGTAGAGCAGCACAGTCCTCTCCAAAACAGGCCTTTGGCACCCTTGTATGCTATCAACAGCCCGTGTCCTGCTAACAAGTCAGGGCACAAGGGACACACGAATGTCCCCTCTGCTGGCTCGATTCAGTCCCCCATCGTCAAGGCAACGGTGTTAACCAGTCACAACGTAGGGACAGCTACTGCACCTGAGCCCAGTGTCATGGAGACCAAGAAGGAGGAGGAAGAGGAGGAGGTGAAGCAAGGAGGACCAACGTGCACCACAGCCCCTTCTGCTTCTACCAAGGGGTCCCCAACTCTTTCCTCTCCACCTCCGCTCCTCCCGGCACCAGCCAAGACCTCCTTGTGCACTTTACCACCTCCAACCACCACCAGATCCTTCCCTTTGTCTTCATCATCCTCTCCTCTTCCTCCACACATTCCAGTCATCAGCCTCGGTCACAGCAAACCCCCTCTCCCGCTCCCTAATACTCCTTTGACTGCCCTCCACCCAATTCCCAGTCTCCTACATGGGCCCCACGGGGACCTTCGCCGCAGTCAGCTGTCCTGTTTGCCTGTGGCCAGTCCTGGAGCTTCTGGGGGCCATTCAGCTCCCTCCCCAGGACCCTTGTTGCCTCAGCAGTACCTGTCTGCACACCCCTTCTTCACTAGGTGAGATCTGGCTCATATAGACCCTCTTCAGTGAGTGCTAAGCAGAGTGATTTCCTCCTTTCTCAGATTTTTTTGTTTGAATAATTGTGGGTCCTAAAGAAACAAAGATTTCTATTCCACAAGAAAAAAAGGTTGGTGAAAAGTTAGAAAACAGTCAATGTACTTTTGTGTTTTTACATATTTCTTATCCAGTTCATCATCACGCTATTTCTCAATCTTGCAACCTCTTTTAGGGGTCCTGACACCAAGGGTGGGAACCACAACATTAGCAGACAAAACTGATAGTTGTATCTAATGTATGAGCTGTGGATTAAATAATCTTGTTGGTGGAATGTCAGTTTCATGACAAATTAAAACAATTCTGGAGTTTGCATTTTATGCTGTAAGAAAATCTGAATTATGGAAAATATAATAAAACTTCAGCTCTCTATAGAACATAATACAATAGTATATCAATAAATAATAATAATCAATAATGTAAGAAGTTGCCACATACTCAAGCACCTCCGTTTCAGCAGGCATACAAACAGATGTGGAACTCTTAACCATAAAATAAAAAACGCTTTCCTGCGATGTTACTTGTGATGATGAGGCCACCTCGTTGGTAGCAAATTTCTGTTTCATATGAAACCTTAACTGCTGCGATTTCACGACTTCCCATTGAGATCAATTGTGGCTATGCTGCACGGTTATGTGGCATTGACAGCAGGATGTGTGCTGTTATGAAGGGATCTCACATTTCATTTACTCATCAGGACATATAGGGCGCTAAATACAAGTTCCATTATAAACGTTTTTTTTATTGTGTGCAACCAACAACACGAAGATATCACTTACCAAACTAAACATCCACTTTTAATTGCAACTAAATTTTGTTGTTGAACTGACAAAAGACAACAAAACAGATTGTTTTGGGCTCAAAGAGTTGGCTACTCTTAGCTTACACTCACGAAGAAAGGCATTTCTTTGCAGATATTATCAGAGCCCTCCTGCTGTTCATCTATTCTCTGCACCAAAAACGATTTTCCTCACAGTTTCTTTCCGTAGCAAAGGAACATCATCTATGTAAAAAGTAGGACTTTTTATCTACATCTAAGGTTTTCCCATCTGTCATGGAGGTCTGGGAATAAGATTCCCTCCTCACTTCTCTCTCGTATGTTTGTAGCAGGAAGCATTGATCCATTCCATCCCCCTGGAGTAAAATCAGTTTAACCAGACTTAATGAGACTGGGCTAAAACTCTGCATGCACACTCAATCAACGCCACAAACCTAATCACACCGCAGTTAATGGCTTCCTCCATCTTCTTGAGCTCTCATACCCCTCTTTATATTTACAAGAAGAGATTCTGGAATAACTGTTTTTTTATATATTTAGCTGCACTTGATTGTAAATGCAGTTACAAAAATGTCACATTTTGCCATGTTTTTTATCAATAGTTCTTACCTGGGGCCCTCAGGAGGAAACTACGGTGTCATCAACAACAGCCGGATCAAGAGAAGAACCTCGTCACACTTTGAGGCAGAGATCAATGATTGTGAGTTTCTGTGTGACCAAATAAAGAATGAGACATCAATATTGATACAGCCATAATTACTGTATGTGAATGTTTGCATGTTTGAAATTGTACTGATTATGGAAATGCTGCACTGATCCCGGAGAATATATATACGAATGTATGATGATGTTTACAAAAAATAATAAGTTTAAAGATAATCTGTAATTTCCTTATGCTCAGCAAGTTCTCTGAAAAAAAAAACACAGCAATGATGTGTCAGTCCATCTCTCAATACTTTTCTACTTCCTTAACTTGTGTGTGGCTTTCAGCCCCAAGCACAGTTGTTCTTACTGAAGACATAGATGTTTAAAAATGGGTCATAGATACATATTTAGATGTTTTTTAAATAATTCCCTAAAATAGCAGGGCACTAGCTTTTTACAGTAAACGTTATTCAAACAGGAGTATAGTGCATTTGTTGTAGGACTATTTTCAGCGGTGGATTACTACACCTGGTGCTAGTGAGTATTTACAGCCGCAAGGCGGTGTTTACTCAAAATCAACTTAAGTGCACACGTTCACTGTAATGATGACTGAAGATGTTCCAGTGCAACAGTGTTGTTTTAATAGTTTTTGAACTGTGAACATTTTGGCATAAGACATATGAGGCATTGGCTACACAACACATTACAATAGTAGGATCATTCCATTGCTGTTGTTTTTAATGGTATTCTTTGACAACAATAATATATATTAACTTCTTTTATGTCCTTTAAGGCCCTGCACACTCAGACAGTGATTATGTGTGTCTAACAGGCCCTCCTCAGAAACTCGCTCGCCGTGTCTTCACCAACAGCCGCGAGCGCTGGCGACAGCAGAACGTAAACGGGGCTTTCTCTGAGCTGAGAAAACTCATTCCCACACACCCACATGACAAGAAGCTCAGCAAGAATGAAATCCTCCGTCTGGCTGTAAAGTACATCAACTTCTTGGTCACACTGCTCAATGACCAGGCACAGGACAAGAACAGGGACTCAGCTGAGGACCAGAGCAGCACCACTGGGTTGAAAAGTAATAAACAAAACCGTATTTTTCAGTGCAACACTCCTCCTCCGTCCCACGCAACCCCACCATCCTCAGCACGTCCCACCACAGTCCACAGAGACTCAACTGACTCACTCATTGCTCTGGCTAACTCCCCAGCAACATCCAGTTGCTATGGTGACACAGACAGTGAGGAAAGCTTTGGGGCTAAGACCTCTTTGGTGACACATGGCATTCTGGGAAAGGTCAAAAGTCAGATACGGATGGTGGCAGCCCCAAATGATGAGCGGTGACACCAAAAGACAGCAAACAAAGAGGTGTAAGTGTTACACTGACTACAGGACACACAATCACTGACAGATTCCAAAAGGGTTTGTGGAGCCAGTATGATTCTCTCTTCAACTCTCAAGTAGTGAAATAGAATTTCAGAGACTTTCTATAGTTTTGAATAGCTCTGTTTTTTGCAGTGATGTGTAAACATTGAGGGTAAGGCTCTGTGTTTTAGGAAAAGACTGAAGTGTGCTATGGGGAAAGTAGTGAGGCATGCAAACACCACAGAACATTCAAACAGACTTGAACATGTTTTATATCCAAGTAAGGTCCAAATGTTCCGATGTCAAACAATGTGGATCCACAACGACGAATTATGCAAAATAGGATGCTGAAAATCTAAAGAGATTGTCCATTTGGATTAATAATAAAAATCTGATAATCTCTTTTTAGTCAACTATTCAGGATTTTGAATTGGCTTTGCCTCTGTAGACTCATATAATAGTGAATCTCTCACAAGAGCGTTAAAAAAAATATGTTATGTTCCAGCCTCAGATATGTACAATCTGCATTGCCCTAGTACAATTATTCAAAGTATATAAATACTCTATTGTGTCTGCAAAGAAGAGCATGTAATGCACTCATGAATTAAAGTTGCCGTTTTTAAGAGAAGCAGGGCCGATGGTCCCACCCTGACATTGTGACACACTTGTACCGGACAGAAATAAAGTGTGTTTTAGTTTGCTGTTCCTTATTTGACATCCTCTTATTGCGCTCCACTGCTCTTTGTCAGCACTATTTCTCAACACATCCAAACGTTTTGCCGTGTTTGTCAAATGTGTAGGGAACATTTGTGTATCTTCAAAGTGTTCTCAGTGTGAGATGATCATAGTAACCATCAGATGTTAGAGGTATTTTTCCAATGCTTGTTGGTTAGGCCTATAAAAGGACCAACTTAAATATCAATGCTTATTTTGAAGAAATAACAAGCCTAGATAAGTCTACATGATTAACTACATAGATTAACACAACAACTTGCTACCTTATTCAGGTATGGGCAGAATAGTGAAAGTCAAACTCCATCGGTTTTGTAGTTCACCAGACTCACAGATGAACAATGGTTATTTTTAACAAGGAAGCCATACTTACCTTGCACGGCAGCTGGATTCTCTCGATATCACGAGATCATGCGAGACTCTCTGGATCACATATCTCACAAATTTCGTTCAGGTTTCGAGGAGCCTAATGTATTTGTGACTGAACTACCATTTAACCAAACCAATCGCCGTCCGGTACGGAGCTACTTGTAGATATCAGAGTGATTTAGGTGTGTGTAACCTTATAATACATTTATGTGACCATGGAGTCAAGGCCGCGGCTGTTCATTCAAAAACAAGAATGGCTGACATGATAGACAGATGGTTCACCTGTCAAGTATTTTTTATTGAAAGTACCTGCCTTTTTACAAACAATGTTCAATAACGGCTTCTGAGATGATTCTGTGTGAAATTCATTATTCATTAATGTGTACACCACTAATTTTGCAGTTGATGAAGGTGGCGCTAATTGAAATGACTGACTGACTTGCTTACAAATTATTATTTTTGTATATACTGTTGAATATCTTAATCTAATAATAATGTCTTAATTTATATTTTTAAATTAATAATCTCAATCTGCAGTTACAAGTAACTAATGTCAAATAAATGTAGTGGCATAAAAAGTAGTATAAAGTACATACCTCGAAATTGTAGATAAGTACAGTAGGCCTACACGAGTAAATGCACTTAAATTCCACCACTGCATGTTTTAGCATGCATTCTGTATATGTGTGTAAGCAACCAAGAGGCAAAAGATTTATGTAACAGCAACAATTGTAGTTGTGTGGTTGGATGAGGAAGGTCAGGGTGGATGTGGGATGCAGTTAGAGATGGGGTTTAGCATGGTGGTGGAGTGTTGCATAAGTGGGAAGTTGGGGGTAAGTTGCAGCTGTGCAATAGTGCTGCTTTCTCTCTGCCTGCATGCACGGCTCTATCAAGTGGCATTTTATCAAGTGAACGCCAACAGTTAGTGCTGTCTCATTGACGGTCAATGAGTTTCCTGGAGGACGGGTGGTGTGTGTGTGTGTGGGTGTGTTGGTGTGTGTGTGTGTGTGTGTGGTGTGTGTGTGGTGTGTGTGTGTGTGTGTGTGTGTGTGTGTGTGTGTGTGTGTGTGTGAGAGAGAGAGAGAGTGATGGGTGTTTGGACATATTTGGTGGAAACCACTGCATTTGAGAAAGGGAGAGGGGAAAAACAAAAAAAGAATACAGCCACCAGGATGCTCTGGGAAGCCCTACACACGGTCTCGGGACCACACAACAGGAAGAGCTGCTTTCACAACGCTGCCATGGCTGACTCTGCCCGCTCTGCTGTGCCAGGCTGATCTGCCCCCTCTTGCTTCGTTATAAAACCACAGAGAGGATTACAGACTGAGGCAGGGGTCACACACATATTAAGGGGGCACTGCAGTATTCTGCAATTGCACACACTAAAGTTCTAGCCAGGTTTTTGTAGCAACACAAGTGATTTGCTGTGTTGTTAGGAGTTATTAAACAATTTATGAAAGATTATAACTATTAAAGATAAATGCATTTCATAACGCTTTAAGTTTACATGGTGAATTTGTTGGCAAACACTAACACATCTAGCTTTTACGGATCAACATTATCATTCATTTTGGGTTGTATTTCTGGTCACCTGATGAATCTAAATCCAATATTCACTCTATGTTTGCTCTGTTTGTGGTCTCCACCAACTTCTCAAAAAACATGTCTCTTTAGCTGCTAAATGCTCCACCATGTTCACCAGCTAGTTGCATTGTCTGTCTGCTGTTTGGTGCTGAGCAAGTAGTGTACAGTGAGTTTATGGAGCTTTTTTCTTTTTACTGGCAAAAGCTGCCAGCTGCAGCTGAAAATGGCTGTAGAGCGATGAGAGGGAACCAAAACGATGAGCTAAACATGATATAAAGCCAAATTCTCTAAAAGTTCATCACTATGAGCAAACCATTTCACATATTGTCATTTAATACAATATTATTATTATTATGATGATAGGAAAATGAATTATAGCTGCTATAACAATGTCTTTGTTCTATTTAAGTGTCCCAGTGAGCCAGCGTGGACAACCCTGAAACGGAAGCAGTTTAATGAAATTAGCCACCTTTAATTGTATTATATATGTATGACCCTTTCCTTCTGTGATAATTCAAAATTTCTTCTGTGAAAAAGGCCTATTCACTAGCCTGATATGGCCATACTCAGATTCTAGTCAGAATATGAGTCTGATCCTGCTTCATTGGGCTGTGATTATGGGATGTGTTTAAACCGAACCAGGAAAGAAAATGCCCAGAAAATTAAGCAATAAATTCCCCCAAGCCAAATATAAGGTCAAAAACCATTGAGGTGGCCTTTCCCTGTTGTTGCAGGAATTTACAGTAGTCATGTCCAGTAGTCTACACTATGTATATTGGTTCAGTGAACAAAAACTATGATTTGGTAGGATTATACAATTGGGATATGCTCTTAAAATTGTATAATCCTTCCAAATTATTGTTCCAGTTTACTGGACAACACAAATTGTGTGCTAAGAATGCCAGATATAATGCACAAGGAAGAGGAACAAACATGATCATTTATTGTTAAAGAATACAAAAAAATTAATCAACTAAAATAATTTTAGGTGCATTGGTCCACTATAGAAACACACATGTACAGCATTGTATGTGTTGCCCTTGGTAACAGACTTCATTTGAAACACATTTCAGCAGTTTTCATCAAGCATAAAAAGTAACAATGACACGTCACACAAATAATTCTAAAGAATAATGGTCATAACTTTAAATAATAACAGTGCTTAACTTAATTGTTGTAAAACCACTGAGTGAACAAAAAAGGCCCCAGGATTATCCTGGTAATTATTATCCTAAATCCTGGTCAGGAGAAGGCTAGCTTCACAGAATAGATCTCCATGGTAACTTAGGTGCCTCTGCTTTTGTGAAACCGAGTCAAGGCTAATTTGAGCCAGGATAAGGAAATCCCAGCTTAATCCGCTATCTAGGTTTTGTGAAATAGCTCTTTGGTTTAAAGAAATGCTAACAACCAGAGCTTTTTTTTGTGTGGCCAGACCTCGCTCCACAAGGTAAGGTCTGGCTACACAAAGGTCTGGCAACACAAGATTAGTAAGATATTAATTCAACGTGAAAATATTACTTTATTGAAATCAACTAAACATCACAGCTTCTGCCTTAATTTTACTGTTCATCTTTTAGAGTAAAGTGTAAGCTTGTGTGTTTGTTTTTTAGGACTAAATATTGCAATTGCATGTAGGTCAGGAAAAAGAAACTTTATAATATTGGTTGGGACTGCTGGGGTGTTGACCTTCTCTCTTTCTTTTGATACAGGAGGCCAAGCAGGGTGATGGTGGCCAGCCTGGGACTTAAAGATAACGTCCTTGCCTCCGCCCCTCTTGCTACACCCACATGCCATTACAGACTAAACCTGCATGTCCCATGTGAGGATTGGACATGTTAGAAGGTTCTTGGTCCTAAAGCAGCTTTAGCATGCTGATAACAAGAACAAAGCTTTTTAATGCAGAGGCTTAGCAAGTTATGAGGTTTAGTAAATGCAAAAACAAAGTCAGTGTAGTGTGAAAAATATTTAAAAAGATTAACGATAAAACTTTCCATCATATTTTTATTGTGACACTAAAAACAGACAAAGACCCAATCATTATACAATAGTTTTTAATTATGTACTAGTAGTGCTAGTAGCACAGTGAAAATGCTGAGTGACCCATATACTGTATCTAGAATAAAACTTGTTAAATGACTTACATAAGTTTATATTTATGTTGAATTTACCACTTATAGAGATGAACATGAAATAAATCATCATTCAAAATAATAATTGCATTTATACTTTCTCACAGAATTTGACATATCTTGCAAACAGTAAAGAAGCACCTAAATACTTTTCATGTGCATTACCAAAATCAATTTAGCCAAATTTAGCAGAGTTTATTTTGTCAAAATGATATATATTGTGAAAACATAATTTAGTGTGAGCAATATTCACCCTTTTAAAAAACGTCATACAATTTGACAGAAGTATTTTAAAATCCTTTGACTTGTGGTTTATTTGTATATAAAGAAACAAAGAAAGAAATACTAATAGAAAAGTATCTGTGATTTAAAGATAGTCCATCTGCTGCGATAAATTTAAAATACATATTTGCCACTGTTTAATTATACACTCTTATCTGACTTATTCACAACTAAATATTTTAGCATTTTATATACATGATCTATCCAGCCTTTCATTCAGTTTTGAATACTTTCTCTCCTTGTTTTACCAGAGAGTCTATGCTGTCATTCACTGTTCTCTCCACATTATCTGTCTTTTCTAACATGTTTTTGTTGCTGATTTTCCGTCTGCCCACCTCAGTTACCGCAGATCCAGCAGCTACCCCGACAGCTCCGCCAATCACACCCCCTAAAATCACACCGAGCACCAGACCCAGCAATGCACCCCCTATGACTACCATGGGCACCTGTTTAGCAGTAGTCCCAATTTTCCCCCACACTGAGCTCTCTGCCACCATTTTGGCACCTGCTTTGGCCCCAGAACCAACCTTCCCCCACACAGGACTCTGAGACACCATCTTTGCACCGGTAAAAAGTCTAGCTCCAACTTGCACAGAGCCATCAGCCATCAGTTTAGCTCCAGTTTTTGCCCCAGATCCTACTTTTCCCCACATAGGACTAGCTGCTGCTGACTTTGCTCTGGATCCCACCCATGAAGAACCGTCCACTATTTCCTTGGGAACTCTATCTCCTACTAGTTTGGACACATGCCCAACATTAGCTCCAACCTTCTCCCATACAGAACTATCAACCACCATCTTCTGGACATTTTGTGCCTTGCCGCTGACCGTCTCCCACACCGGACTATCTTTCACTTTCTTTGCTCCCTCACCTACCCACACAGAGCTATCTGCCAGGAGTTGAGGTAACATCTTTGCACTTGACTCCATTTTCTCCATAATGGAACGGAGAAGTGAAGGAGACATGGTGGAATGCGTAATTGGAGGAAGGCTGTCAATATTCAATGTACTCACACTCATCTCTGCCTCATCCCTAGTTTTTTCAATCTCATCCTCTGTTACTTCCTCTTCTGCCTCAGCCAGAGGCTGCATGTAGGGATAAAGTACCTGCCTTTCAGAGCTGAGCTGTCTGTCGCCCAGTCCTTTTTGCTCAAGTCCCCCCCCCCTTCTCTCCCTTGCAATCTCCAACTGTCTCTTCCTTACTCGGTTCTCCGCTTCCTGAAAAGCAGGATGGGAATAGCATTGTCCTCCACCTTCCTTCACTGTCTGCTCCACCTTCTCTAGCAGCTGTGCCACATTTCTTCTGTCCCTTCCACCTCCCTCCATCTCCATCACATGAAACCTGTCGCCGCATTTCTCCACAAGCTTTACCAAATCCCCCCGCTGACCAGCGATGTATTCCTCCACACTGCAATTTCCTGCCTTCCCGCTCTTCTTCAGTTTATCTGCGTGAGTAAAGAGGAGCAGAGTGTGTCTCTGGACCGCTTCTGGGCCAAAAACAGCCTCGAGGACCCTGAGAGCCTGCAGCTCGGTCTTTGCAGGCTGGTCTAAGGGGACGCACAGGAGGAAGGCGTGTGGACCGGGACTGGTTAAAGCTACACAGGAGGAGATCTGAGCTCGCACCTCATCTGGAGTTTGTTCTGAACAGAACCAGTCTGGGGTATCCACCACCGCCACCTGCAGGTGAGAAAGGAGAAAAATGCAGCAATAAGAAAAGTTGATTTTTGGGAAATCCACATGATTGAATTGTTTTATGATGGAAAACAAGACAAGAGTGTCAAAGATTAGAATTTGGGGGGGTTGGCAATAACACATTAGTGAAAGAAAAATGAAAACATGAAAGCAAATAACATCTTAATAACTTACCCGTCTTCCGTCAACCAGTGCTTTCTTTTTCTCACATTCCCGAGTGATCGCAGTGAGACTGTCCGGGCGTGACTCAAATTCCTCCTGCCCCAATATGATGTTACCAGCTGCACTCTTCCCTGCTCCTGATCGTCCGAGCAGCACAAGACGCAGCTCCGGAGATGATGAAAAAGATATGGAGGATGAGGGCAATGAGGAGTGAGAGGAGGATGAGGGAAATGAGGAGGGAGAGGAGGATGAGGGAAATGAGGAGGGAGTGGAGGATGAGGAAAATAAGGAGGCAGAGGAGGTGAAGGTTGGTGAGGAGGGGGAAGAGAGGAAGACTGGCGAATGAGGAGATGAGATCAGAGATGCCTCAGGGGTTCTCTCTTCGAAGCTGTTCATTCTTTGGTGAACTGAAAACAATCAGGTGAAATGTGGAGTTTAATATGGAAAATTTAAAAATAATCATTTTCAAACATCTTACAAAAAGGAGCACTTTTTAGTGATATAATACAAGAGTGTTCCTGTGACTCACAAGTAGTGACCACTCTTGGAGTTGATTCAACTTCAGACATTTGTGAGAGTATAGCTCCATCTACAGAGGAAAAACAGTAACTATAAGTCATGTTTAATGCTCACATTCATTTTCTACGTGATATTGTGATGTAGAACAACATTGGCTACAAAAATGCATACATTTACCTGCATTTAATCTGAAACTGGGCGTCCTGTTCAACTGACGGTCATAATGCGTCTCTGAATAGGACTCTTGCTCTGGTGCTGGCGTTGAATGAAGCCCGTTAGATCTTTTGCTCACACTCACATTTCCCTCAATCTCCTCTCTTCCTTCTCTCCTTCTCCTCTCCCAAGCAGCACTCTTCTCCTCTCTATCGATACCCCTGCGTATTTCCGTGCTTTGGATGTGCATTGAAGAGACAGTCTCTTTTCTCTCCTCCTTTTGAGCTCTGTAACTTTCCAGAAGTTCTCTCTTTCTGTCTTTCACTCGCTTCTCCAGCTCTCTCTCCTGAGCTGTTTTCACATAGTATTCCCCGTTTTCCTTCACCATATTGTCCACCTGTTACATAAACACATAAATAAATATACAAACAATATATTTAGTAAATTTCCCCCATACTCACATTTACAATTACTGCGTCCCACTTTATAAGTCCTGCAGTTAATCTTCATTCATTGTCAATCATTGTGGAATCAATTCCTATTTCAGTCAAAGTTGCAACGTAATCAGCCTAATTTTTAATATCTGTCCAACTACAACTGGGTGTGATAGTAGGAGTATGAAACAGGGCCTTGCTGAGAAAAACATGCATGCTCAGTAACCTTCTGAGAAAAAGCAGTTAAAACAAAGAGCTCTACCACTTGCAATAAAAAATAATTTTACTTTCTGAAGATCTTAAAATTATTCTGGTAATTAAGTATACACATATACTGACTAAATTGTGAGATAACCCACCATAATCAGTATGAAAACAGAAAAGTTGTTAACAACACCACTGCAAAATGTGTGTGCAAACTCTAGTCTTGATGCCGTTAATCGTTCTCTACACCGACGTCTCACCTTCTCCAGCAGCTCACAGACCTGCTCCCTGTCCTGACGCTTACGATTATTGAAGACATGGTACCTCCCCCGACAGCGCTCAATTATCTGCCTCAGGCCTGGGTGTTCTTTCTGCAGGTATTCCTGTGGGAAACAATTTACATTTGCACTGGATTGCCTTTCTCCTGCTATGAACAGCAGCTGATTAGCCCAAATTGGACACAATGTGTGGTGAGGAAATACTGCAAAGATGTCTAAAGGAGAATGCAGCAGTTTCCATTTTTCAAAGTATATATAATAAATAACATATTGTTGTTTGAATTTGTTTACATAACCTGACCTTGTCAGACAGATTACTTTAATTCCTCCCTCAGTGTGTCACAAGACTGGCCAACCCAGTTAAAAATTAAATACAAAAGCTCAATTTGAATTGCAGGGTATCAACGTGTATACAAGATTTTAATAACACAAAGCTTAAGAAGACTTGACATTTTTTATCTAGTTTACAACTCTAATACCTCCACTGTTCTTCCCATCAAGTAGTCCCCACAGGTCAGCAGGACCAGGGTGTGATCCAGCACCTCGTCCCCAAACGCTTCCGCCAGCTCTGCAGGCACATGACTCTCCATCTGGTAACACCAGGGAAAGAAAAACGTTTAAAAAAAAAAAAAAAAGTTGAAAATTGTACTGCCAACTGTTATTTGATGATACACAGCACCCCCCCGGTTATCTGTCTGCATGACATCAAAGCCTGCATGTCAACCAACCTACTCAAACTGAACAGCAATTTACACCAAGGTTGGTGTAGCAACCTTGGTGTAGTCCTGGACTTCACCCCCACTTTCTATATTCGCATCAAATCCATCACCAATTCAGCCTTTTGTCATCTTAAAAACATCTCTCGACTCCGGCAATCACTCTCTGACTTTGTGGCCTGTTTGGACTGCAGCATTGGAGTCCTGTCTGGGGTCCCCAGCAAAACCATAGACAAGCTCCAGTATGTCCAAAACTCTGCCGCCAAAGTCCTCACCCACACAAAGAACTGGCAGCGTATCACCCCAACCCTCATCCACCTTTACTGGCTCTCAATTAA
>NC_045734.1:16657998-16663722 GCF_008692095.1 Etheostoma spectabile
CGCATCACATATAAAATCCTCCTTCTCACCTACAATGCCCTGGCCCCACAGTAGCTCTCCAACTTCCTCCATCCAAAAAAACCTCCTGAAACACCACCTGTTCACCAGAGCCTACAAACTTCTTTAGCTTAGCAACAGTTATTTTGTAAAGTGTCCTTTTTTTTTTTTTTTGGAAAGGTGCTATATAAATAAAAGTTATTAAAATTATGATTTATTATAAAGACATGGTTAAATTGATGCACATTGTATACCATCATATTGTTCCTTGTACTACAAATATGAATTGACGTTGTATATATTAGGAAACACAGGAACATAAATCAAAGGCATATCTTTGACTTTTAAAACCAGTCTTTTAAAAAAAAGTCAATGAGAAAAAATGGCCAAAGCAAAAACCACAAGTAGAAAGGCAAATAGAGAGACGGCAACCAACCTCTGTGAATTGGTTAACTGGCACCAGCAGCAAAACAGCATGTGGGCCTGGTGCTACCAGTGTCATCGCTCTCTCCGTCTCCTTCCGGACACTGTCCTCCATCTTGCCGCAGTCCCAGTACCATCTCGGCGCCTCCACCACAGTCACACTCCTGCTCTCAGTGATGCCCCGTCGCAGCTGGCAGCTCCTAGAGTCACTGGGAGAGACGGGGGACAGCTGGCCCAGGATAGTGTCTGCTGAAGAAGTCTTTCCACATCCGATGTTTCCCAAAAGAACAAGTCTCAGCTCTGG
The DNA here is from genome assembly GCF_008692095.1 of Etheostoma spectabile. Classification (NCBI taxonomy): domain Eukaryota; kingdom Metazoa; phylum Chordata; class Actinopteri; order Perciformes; family Percidae; genus Etheostoma; species Etheostoma spectabile. The sequence goes on from NC_045734.1 coordinate 16,658,723, forward strand.
GGGAGAGGACCCGTAGTAGCTCCCTCTTAAGTGTTCATTCATGGCTGGAAAGAAAGAAAAGAAGAGGAGTGATCAAATGTACTATCCGGATGTAATTCAGTACCAAAGATTACTGGTTCTATTTAGGTAGGAAGCTACACCAACGCACCAACAGCAAAAGTGAGTTGTGAGAATGTGTTCATACATTGGGTTGAATGTTAGAAGATACAACCACATGTAAATAAAACTGGAAATACAGGTTGGGTAGGAGTTTGTGGCAACTTATATGTGGACAGGATGAGTCACTTCTAAAAACAGACCGATGACTTTTGATGCATTTCATCTGTGACATGCATGATTCAAATTGTTTGTGTCCAATAGTTAAAAAGTAATATGTCTTCGTATTTACTTTCTTTTGAGAATTACTTTTCTCTCCTACATATTTCAAGCCATCATCTCACCTGCATGAGTTAACAATTCTAATTTATAATTCCTGTGCTCTTGGCTGAAGATTAAATTCCACTAAAATGTTTCTTCCTTTTCTGACTGCATTCCTTTTCTTTTAGTGTGCATGATATGCCACACCTTGCCAGTCCTGTTCATCTACATTCAACCTAGACTTTTATTTATGGACTGATATTCAAAAATGCATAAAACATATCTGCGTACAAATGCACACAAAAATAAAGACTGAACATATTACACCACACAGTGCAGTATTTAATACAGACTGTACACATTTAGTACTAAAGGGATATTCAAATTTGGCATTAAACTAATACTAAAAGGGTACAGCTAGACAGACACTTGTGTCTATTCAAAGCTCCCATAACACCAACAACCATTTGTATAATCTACAATTTGGTGCTTCAGTTAAACTCCCACTGAAATATTCAGATAACTAGTACATTACTTAGTTTAGTAAACAGATGTATAATTCAAACAATAACAAACGTACTTACTCAGTCGTATGAGGACTATTAAGCTGTGTTCATGTATTGTCTTCTCTGTGTGCTCTGTTTGTTCAGTAGTCACTGAATTAGGTCGCTCGTCCAGACAACTTCAGTACATGGCGAGTCGACTGCAGTCAATCTCACGACAAGCTGCCTACGCAGGTGAAATTCGCAGTCCCAGAAAGGTATTTGTCTCACCACTCCCAATTTTGAACACATGAACACACTCGTAAGTTTATTTTTTTCGTGCAAGACAGGTTTCTTTGAATCCGTGATGTGTCAGAGGTGTGTCCCAGGGCACATGTGAATCATTATCTACCACACCCATGAAGTGTCAAAACTCATGGTTTACTGTCAAAAAAAGCTGTCTTTCAGTGTTTATAGTCAAGGTTAATAACTGGTAAAATATGCCTGTACATTTTTGAGAGGCTGCAGTTGTCATAACTGAAGGCATGTCACAGACAGAAGGGACGACGTAGTAAGTCAACAAGGAACTTTCCTCTGCTTGTGTTAAGTAATTCCCAAAATAATAACGTTACTTTGCAGTTTGATCCTACTCCATGTATTAAAACCTAGAATCCTCAAGCTTCAATTATGTAGAGACTGTGAGATTTCTATTATCTACATAAATAAAATTCTGTGTTGAATTATTATAGCAATTACGTGAGGCTCAATGCCCAATAATCAGCTCAATAATAAGGAATGAACGGCGTGGCCAGAGCCTCAGGCTGTTGCAGACAGTACACATGGCTTATCATTTGTTCATGATAGTCTTTATTGATTTGAGGACAATGACATAGCTGGGTAGCTAGCTTGTCTTGTTGGTAAACAAAGAGTTACAAATATATTTACTGGTTGTCAACTGTACCTAATGTTATCCAGAGTTCTCGCGAGAGCACAATATGAAGTTGCTCAGCAAGTTACTCTGGCATCGAGTAATGCTGCTCATTAACTATACCCCTTGTAGCCGAGCTCGGTCTGGATTTCCAGGCTAGGTTGGATGCACATATCCCATTAACTGTGAGCTTCTGTGTCCCCTGGTTATATGCAGTCACATTTATAATCAGAGTGGCCAAAAGATTCAGTTTAATTCCTTTAAATGATTTCTCCAACTTTTAAATTTGAGTATAAACCAAGCGTGTGTGCACTTTAGTAAAGCGTGCATGTGATTTATAAAGCGTACATGCTTAAAAGAAAACAGAAAAAACAAAAAACATCCATGTAACCTTCAGGGCTCCATAAGTAAAAGACTATGTTGTAATAAGAAAAATACACAGACAGAAGGTACCTGGTCAGTAACAAGAAGTTACATAATTCTATCTTTACACACATCTTTTACAAATACAAGAAAGTAACCTGACATATTAAAGTAAACTTGTATGTTTGTGATTAAAAAAAAAAAAGGTTTAGTGCAAACAATTATTCTTTTATGACAAAATAGATTTTAGATGTATTTTTCAAGTATAAACTAACCTAGAATGTCTTTCAGAATATTCGAACGTGCAGTGTGATGCTAGTGTGGTCTTCACTCACAACCCGGGCATTACATAGGCAATGTTTCCCAGAGTGGAGGCCTTAAAAGAGAACAAAAAACATATGTTTCCTCCTTATGCATGTAACTGGCAGAACAATAATTTCACTCATTTGCATGAACATGCACACATAAATAGAGTGTAAAGTATGTGGTGTGAATGCGCTGATAAGTGGCTGCATCTCTCACCAGTGTGTGTTGAGTGCAGCTCCTCAGCTCGGGTATCTGTGCGGTGAGGCAGATTAGAGGAGCCAGGGCACATAGCAGAGAGTCCAAGAGCAGAGACAAGCTACTCGACATACTCACCATTTTCTGCAGAGAGATAAAGAAAGTCACTTATCATCTCTTAATGTTCGCTTTATGTTCTCTTGACGCTAAATGTAACCTGTCCTTCTTGATCCTGTTGTCAGTCAGTGTGTGGGCAGATTAATGTGACAAAAACTAGAGAATCATGTTTGTGTCAAAACTTTAATTCTAGGACTGCAATATCTCATACTGTATCTCTCCTATAACTCTTCCTAAAATACTGTTTAAGTATAAATTAATGTTGTTCATTTTCAAAATTGTGTAAGACAAAATAGCTTTGACTAGATTTACCTCCTTCGGAACCACACAAAATATGTTACATTTAAACAAACCCCTTTTCCTCCTTCAGCAGTAATGTGACCAAAAAAGGGTTCAATGCTCCCTTTGGGTTTTATCCATATATTTTTAACTACACATAATACAATCTCTTAAATTAATGAAAATCTTTTTTTCTACACTGAATCTACTCACATTGGTCTCCTGAAGATGGTGTCCAATCAGGGACAAGGATTCTCCCAACAGGTGTAGGTGAGCTGCAGCACTGACAGGATCCTGATCAGCGCAGCCAGGACTTGTGGATGTGGAACTGAGAGTGTCCAAGGCTGAACTGATGGGACTGCACATAGAACTAATGGGGCTAGACATCATGGGAATGACTACAGAGCACACTGTAGAATCAACGGCTGCCACTGAACTAGAAACAGGTATGAATGGACAAGGCCTGTGAGTTACTGGAGTAGCAGGAGAGGTGATAGTCTTGGTAATGGGACAGTCTGCCATGCTGTGCTGGTTTTCTGGATACACCCAGTACTCTAACATGGAACTTGGACTTGCCTGGAAGAAACAAAAAGGTTGAAAAATTATGATGAGTAGAAGTGAAAATAGCAGTAAACTGAACAATATATCTGATCAGTGCTGCCCTCTGCTGTGCAATATGAATGCAAAAACTTGTCTTGGATACCCTGGAAGAGAGTTTATCATGAAGAATAGAATGGATAAAATGACAGCGGTAGTTCAAATGAGTTCTTACAATCTTTTTTTAAGAGTATTTTGGGGAATTTTCAGCCTTTATATTTCACAGCAAAAGACATGAAAGGGGGAGAGAGTGGGAATGACAAGCAGCTAAGGGGCACGGGTCGGAGTCAAACCCAGCCCCGCTGCGTCAAGGAGTTTAACCTCTAAATATGGCCGCCCACTCTACCAACCTAACTATATGGGCGCCAAACTTAATCCGACAGCGTAAAATGTATTTAATCTCATCTCTTCTCTCACCTCTTCTACTTCTCTTTCTTCCCATCTGTCTTGTGACACACAGACTGGATAAGCAGGGAGGAAGCCAGATGACTCTGCTCCATTAAGTTCAGGCTCAGCTTCACTTTTACCTGCAATGTGATGTATTTAGTATTAATGTGTATTGGGATTGTACTATGGTCATTATATAAACAGCCATGGCATTTTTAGCTACAATTTGCTCAATATTTTCCACTGAGATTTACTATGATCCAACCATGATGGATTTCTGAGTTAAAATATAAAAACCTCTTTAGCCATTGTGGGAAATGAACATGAAGTGGTGAAGTGTGCTGACAATCAACTGAAAGACCAAAAACTCAAAGGGTCATTGTCCTGAGGGTTGGATAGAAGGATAAGAGTTTTTGTCCTGTGGGATGGCTACAGCTTTTAACAGCAAATGGCTGTTGTCTAGGTACATTAACATGACCTTGATTCTCAGGAAGGCCTCGGGTACTGCGTGTCGTAAATGCCTGACTGAATTAACCTTTGTCATGAGGTCAGGTGAGGTGAGTTTGTCCTTTGGGTAACTTGATGATACTGTATATAAGGCAAGGGATACTGGAAGAACTTCAGAGATCATTCCAGATCTTCTCTCAATGCTGTATGAGTAAAGAAACCTGATTCATTGACTCTTTAGTTTTTAGGAGAAATAGAAGAATTTCTCTGACACCATCTACACAGCGGAGGCATGATAAACGCACACAGTTACCTTAAAAGCACCTTACCCGAGTGTTTCCATTTCTTGTTGAGTAAATTTTCTGGTTCCTGAAAAATGTGAATAATTACAGCTATCAGAACGTATTGATGGCAAAGACTCAATAGCATATGCCAAGAGACTACATGTACAGTGGTGCTCATAAGTTTACATGCTGATGCCTAAGTTGACTCAAAAGAGGAATTAAAAAAAAAATAAAAAAAAAATCATGTTTTGGAAATTT
>NC_045734.1:16663732-16680470 GCF_008692095.1 Etheostoma spectabile
CTTAATTAAAAAATTAGGTAAAATGCAACCTTTAAGGACACCACTTTTCTTTGAGAATGAATAATGTATTGTAAAAAAATAAATGTTCTTCCTTAAAATAGAGGGGGCATAAGTATACATACCCCTATGTTAAATTCCCATAGAGGCAGGCAGATGTTTTTTATTAAAGGCCAGTTATTTCACGGATCCAGGATACTATGCATCCTGATAAAGTTCCCTTGGCCTTTGGAATTAAAATAGCCGCACATCATCACATACCCCATACATAGAGATTGGCATGGTTTTATTTCAGTTAGACTATTAGCCAGTTTGATATGCATTGAGAGATATTTTAATTCCAAAGGCCAAGGGAACTTTATCAGGATGCATAGTATCCTGGATCCATGAAATAACTGGCTTTTAATAATAAAAATCTGCCTGCCTCTATGGGAATTTAACATAGGGGTGTGTATACTTATGCCCCCTCTATTTTAAAGAAGAACATTTATTAATTTACAATACATTATTCATTCACAACGAAAACTGGTGTCCTTAAAGGTTAGATTTTACCTCATTTTTTAATATAGTCATTAAGATAAATTTCCAAAACATTATTTTTTTTATTTCTCTTTTTAGTCAACTTAAGCATCGGCATGTAAACTTATGAGCACCACTGTATATCAGAATATATTAAGTGTATTATTTGTCACATCCATAATCACAACTGTTGCAGATAAAAGATAATTTGAAAAACCTAATTTCTCCAACACTAACTTCCAGTGCAGACCCAGAGTCCACCTTGTAAAGCTTCTTGGTGATACATTCCTCAAAATCCGAATCTGGTTCCTCCAGCTCCTCAACCTCCATCATTAAGTCTTTGCATGACCTTTTCTTCTCTCTCTGGCTGCCTCCACACACTGGGCCTGCTTCACCGTCCATCTGCAACAGTCAGGGACAAGAGAGCAGAAATGAATTTCATGTAAAGTATGAGCTCCTAAAAAATAATTCAGCTAGAGTATGAGACCATTTCATTATTAAATGTGATTTATTTAAACCTGTGTCTATTTTATTTAAGATTTTTGTCAGACCGAGGACTACGGTAATGCCATGGTAAGCAAACTGATACCCTGCTAACTATCTTATTGCTAAATATTCCCACATTAGCACTTCCTCTACATTTTGTAAACTGTATTTGATTGTGAAATATCCAAAACAATTTGGAGGCTTACCTTTTTAAATCCACTAACTCTATGGTCTACTCTTTTGACCTTAGAAATATCATCTGTTTCTATAATAATCCAGATAATGGTTCTCTTGTCTGATTAATTACATTATTCCATATTCCAAATGTTGGATTCACAAAGATTTTTTAAAATTAATAACCTAATTATTTTACGTTTTCTCGTAGAATTTAATTCTAAACTTAAGTCACTCAGTTTGTTAAACAACAAAAAAGTATCAAGCTTTTGGATAGTGCTTTTCCCCCTCCAAGTCCTCTGCCTGAATACGATTTTAGTTGTGTTACTGTATAAATGTTGTTGTTTTATTTATTTTATGCAAGTAGTCCTTAATATCCTCACTTTGTGTTCATCACATATTTTTCTGAATGAATTATATTTGTTCTGTGTGCTAATGTTGTTTACTTGTATATTGCATTTGGCCAATAAAAAAAAATATAGAAATAGTAGCTAGGCTATTTTGAGTAACTTGCTGCTGTAGCTAGACGGTAGACCTACCTGTTGCTTTGGTACCGCGGACGTGTTGATATGAAGAACCCTAGCAACAATGACTGTTCTAAAAGCGGGTATTTTTTGTTATGACCCAGCTAGGCTAATAATACACAGTAGGCTACACTTGGGACTGTCTGCTCAGCAAGTATTAGGTTTTTTAACGGGTTGAGTCCGCTTTAATCTAAGCTAGGTCACGATCAAAACAAACGGATAAGACTGTGAGTTAACAATTAACTTAATTAATAACGTCACGTCTCGCCATGTTCAAAGTCTGTCGTCGACGGTTACAGCGACAGTTAACGCTAACGTTAATTCAGGGAAACATTTTTGTATGATACATCTAGTTTTGTCGACTGAACAACGAGCTAACATGTAGCTAACAACCATAAATAAAAAATCTTGGAGTTGGGCCACCTTTTTCGCCTTAGGTAAACAACTTATTCTCGGTTGACTGATCTGATACTGGAGGAAAAGTTGCTGACTCACGTTTAGTTCTCTCTCTCTCTCTCTCTCTCTCTCTCTCTCTCTCTCTCTCTCTGCTGATTCATGTTAAGAATGGAGTGAGTGAACTGATTGATACGTCTTGCTGAGTAGAAGCACGTGCTTCTAGTTCGGAGACAAATTTTTAGTTTATACATAAAATGATCCTCTCGAAATGTGTTTGATAATTGTAGGTTGGGCTCAGTCATTGGTTGTGGTCAAGAATTCAATTATTTTCCCCACACTATTTTACAGTAAGGCTTCGGTAGAAATAATTTCAAATGAAATGATTTTATCTTAGTTTTTATGTCACTAAGAGTATTTACAAAAAGAATATGGAGCCAAATGATTTTCATCAATCAGTGTAACTTTAATCTCAACAGTTGTTATTATGGAGAAAATCATAGCAGCAGCTTCTGCTGCCTGACTCAACACTGCTCTACTTTCTCATTATTGCCCCTTGTTCTGCTGACAAACTATTCTTTTCATGTGAACTTTGACAGACTTGTGATCTAGGAACGTGGTTAAACTTGTTCATGTTACTGATTAACTGAAAACTGTTGGTGCATTGTTTTGATACTCCAACTCTCTCTTTGACATTAGTCACTGTTTCAACACTTCGTCTCTCTGGCCTCAGAAATGTATACAGTCATGGTAAGTCAGCTCCACCTCTTGTCTGATCCAACTTTAGAACTCCAAAGCTGCATTGTCATGTGAAGCACTAAGCCCTCCCTCTTCCTGGTTTTCCAGGGCATTACTGAAACTTCCATACTCATGCTAAGCCCCAGAGTCCCACCCTCAAAAAATTTCCAAGCTGTTCTCAAAGTTGCTGCATCATGTTAACTCTCAGTCCCTCCTACTGTTTTTGCTGAAGTTGCCATATCATGTTTAGAGGCTTTGTGAGGCTGAGTTCCTGTTTTCATTCAGCTGCTAGAGGGAGGAGGCAGAGTAGGAACGTATAAAAGCGGGGAGAAGACTGTAGTCACACACAGAGCACAAACTGTACTGCACATCCAGCAAGAAAACTGTGAATCCCTGTGAACATAGATCAAACTTTTGGAACGTTGTCCTAACAGGTGAGTAAAACACAATATCCTCATTGCTGTTTTTGTCATACTTTGAATTTCATAACCTCTTGCTGACGTTTTACTTCATTATATTGGAAGATGGCCTGCAAAAGCACTTTTCTGACACCTTGACTTTTTACAGGGCTGCGATGGATTCAGAGAAGAAGACTCAGACAACATCAGAGCAGATGACTGACAGGTAAGAATGAGCTGCGTTGATTTATTGTATCTCTAAATCTTTGCATTCACACTTCACCCCCGGTCACTGCAAAATTCCTTGAAACACTCATACATTATTATCTTCAAACTGTACATTTCTGTAAACTTACACCAAGTTTGGATGATCTTATCTGCTTTGGCAAGGCAGCATCCGAAAGTAGGCTTCTAGTGCAGTATGTGCTGACTTTGTTTTTATCAGCTGCTGCACGTTGCCTACATTAGACAAACAGTTATAGGTGCAGTAATTCAAACAGTGTATTCAAACAAGGTCTATCTTCTGTACTTTGGAGTCCCATATTTTTTCTTTACACTTATTTCATGCTGCCCTCTTTGACATCTTACTCACTTTCATTTTGCAGGGATCTGTCAGAACAAATCAAAAAGGTGACAAAGGATAGTCACGTCAGGGCAGAAAACACAGAACTGATGCTGAGCTTCCAGAAGGGAAAGGTCACCCTGCCACAGTACAAGGTAAAATATATTTTAAATCTTTCTTTTTTTTTAATTGCATGATCTTACATTTGTTCATACCTTTTTCTATGGTAAGCTATTAGCAACTGTGATCTTCTTGTCTGACACCACCTCTCCTCCTCCTATTTTTCTCCAGCTCCTTCTGTGCTCGCTGTATGAGGTCTACCAGGCCTTGGAGGAAGAGATGGACAGGAACTCCAACCACCCCAGTGTTGCACCCATTTACTTCCCGAGTGAACTGGCCAGACTGGAGGCCATCAAGAAAGACCTGGAATACTTCTATGGCCAGGACTGGAGAGAGAAGATTGTTGTCCCTGCAGCCACTAAAAGATACTGCCACAGACTCAGACAAGTATGTGTCATTGTACCAGATCTATATATATATATCTATATATATACTGTATATCTCACACACAATCATTTTAATACTGAAATAACACTTTTTATTCCTGTTCTTTTTTAGATTGGTAAAGAAAACCCAGAATTTTTGGTTGCCCATGCTTACACTAGGTACCTAGGTGACCTGTCTGGAGGGCAGGTACTGGGTCGAATTGCCCAGAAGTCCATGGGGCTAAAGGGCAGTGAAGGTTTGTCATTCTTCGCCTTCCCCGGTGTGTCCAGCCCCAACCTGTTCAAACAGCTGTATCGCAGCCGGATGAACAGCGTGGAGCTGACGGAAGAGGAGAGGAATGGCGTGCTGGAGGAGGCTGTCAGAGCGTTTGAATTAAACATTCAGGTACAGAGCGAAGATGCAGAGCTAGTAACCTTAAACCAGAAATGTCATTGTGAATTTACAAGATTTACCTTTTGATCTTGCAATTCTTGCAAAGATCTTGCAAAAAAACTGTCAGAAGAAGCTGATGAGCGTTCTTGCCTTTGTTTTTACAGGTCTTTGACGGTTTGCAGATGTTGCTGAGTGTCACTGAAAACGAGCCGCAGACATGTTCAACACACTCCACATCAGTAAATACACGCCAGATCCCCAAAGCCATCATCAAAACTACCCCACTGCTCAGGATGGTGCTCGGACTTTTTGTGGCTCTGGTCACAGTCAGTATGGGAATCTATGCTTTTTAGTGAAGATACACACAAAAAATACCATGTGTTTGTCTGTTTCTGTAAGACAACAACTTGTAATACTTGAAATGACAAAATACTCTATATTTCTTTTTATAAAAGCTGACTGTAATGATTTTTTAATTCTTTTTTCTGTCTAACACTGTTATCCAGTGTGCATAAAAATGTGCAATAAATTTGCTTTTAATCCTGTAAATATGTCATTTGTAATAAAATTTTGTTGAAAGAAGGTACCGCTCCTTTCTTACTATTTGTCTGTGCTTGAGTTGGGACTGTATGCTATTTTCTTGTGATGGGAATGACACTGCTGATGTTCTGGGTCCAGCTGGTTGACATTTGCACTAAGGTGTTGGCACCTGACCAGGATCCTGCTACTTTTTTGCCTCTTGGCCCTCTAATAGTTCCTGGTAAGACACTGGGGAAAATGTCCTGTCCATTTGATTGGACAATTAATGAACACAACTGCTGGTAGGCCATCTACCATCTATGATGGCGTTCACACAAAGAGACAACACATCATTCTTTGGTAAATTTGGTATCCACTTTTATTGTGGTTTCCTACTTTTTCCTAAACTGTTCACACCAGTGGCACACATAAATTAAAACAAACGGTTAATAGCAACCAGAACAAATTTCTGTTTTTTTTTTTCTGGTTTCTGACCTCATTCATCATGACACAAATCAGTATAGTGCTGTTATCAGTTTTCCCCCTTGAGGACAACTAAAAGAAAAACAAGAAATGATTGTACTTCACAGGAATTGGCTTCACCTCAACTTTAAAAGGCACAGCAGCCAGAGTAAATCAGAAATGTCCTCTTATTGTCCCCTATAATGCCAAACATCTTAACAAGCTGAAATGATGCTTTACATTCAGGATGCATTCCTTTCTACTGCTGTACCTTCTCTTTCAGCATTATACTTGTTTGTGCTATACGTTATGCAGCCAGCATCAGAAAGTACATGCCTAATACCAAAAGATTAAAGCATGTTTGTTTGACCAGACCCAGGGGCACTGGAAATGCATTACTAGTTGTAAGAAGGCCATCATCACAAATCAAAACCTAACCCCAAGCTTAAAATTAGATGGAGGGGAACTACAACAATGTTTACTTCTGACATGTTTAATTTACCATGTTACCTTAACATACCAATCTCTACCCACCATCTGTGTAAAACACACACACACACACACACACACACACACACACAATCTGCATGCTACAGAGTGCCAAATGGTATCCCAAGGTGCTTAAAGGGGGATTGCACAGCATATCTTGTCTTTGTAAATGTCAATGACAGAAAACAATGAAAAAAAACACACTGAGTTAAATCAAAAAAGAAAGGCAAGGCAAAGGACAGGATCCATATTCTGAAAAGACAAAAAAATAGATCCACATTTATAAAAGCAGCTTTAAAGTAAAAAACTACAGTACCAACAACAAGACCCTAGTCAAATAAAATAGATTAAATCTTCAAATACCTTCTATCTAAAATGACACCATTATACTGTATATCCCAGCACTGTAGACATGAATAGTCATGGGACCTCATAGCACAACTTTAGATAGATAGATTACTTTTATCATTAGGTCAATTTAGAAAACAAAACAAAAACATACAACACAATTAAAAGGACAGATACAAAAGAACAGACACAAATTAAAAAAGACAGCTATACCAGTATTCCCATGAAGGTGACAGGTATTGCACACTGGTATCGAACTTTGTTTAGAAAAACAGATTTTTCTGTGTTTTGTGATTGCATATCAGTAGAGAGGCCTTTGTTTTTGTGACATTCAAGGCCACAAGTTCATTTGAGAAACATGGTAACTTCACATGACCAAGAGATTTTCTGCATTTTCTCCCTTAATATTACTTATTGCACATTACATCTAAAAAGGGGAAGTAAATTACATTGCTGACATGCATTTAATAACCATACAAATCTGTCAGTCATTCAGAAGTGAAATTAATTTGCAGATATGATGTGCAACGTGTACAGCTTTCCTTATTCTTCATCTAGCTTGATTTGGCACATTGTCCTACTGTAAAAGGCAAAGAGTTTCCAAAGCTCAAATAGGTGGATATCAGACTTAAGCAATTTCCTGTAGGGCACAGCTATCCACACCTGTCTGCATCCTAAAACACCCTCCGAACATCTGCATAATGCCACATCACATGGCTACCTGTTTGAACAGCTAGGACCAGTTTGGGCTAAAAAGATGCAGTTACTTTTAGGCAGGAGCAGCCATCATGGGGCTGCTCAATTGGTTTCGTAAGAGGACAGCAGGGCCGCATCTACCGGCTCCATGCAGGAGGGGCAGGTGAAGGAGCGCATCAGCCAGGGGTCAATGCAATCCATGTGGTAGATGTGAAGGCAGGGCAAGAACCGAATGGGATCGCCATACTCAAAATCCATCATGCAAATCACACACCTGGTGGAGAGAGAAAGTAAAAGTAAATTTATAATTCATTGTGTCACTTGTGTCATTGTGGTTTTTGCTTGTGAAAGGAGTAGGCCTGCAACAAGTACTGCATAACTGTCTAATTGCTAATTACTTTAAATAATTGCAGTTTCTTTGTTTAGCAACAATTAATTGCTAACATTAGCTATGGTATTAAGACGTGTGATTGGTAATTGTTGATTTTGTTTAGATATGCCAATTTTTAATTTTATAAGTGATTATTGGTCAGACTGTATATTTTTATGATTATTTCAATTGTTAGTTGTTGGCACTTGACCCTTTACATGTTCATAGCAACACAAATAACAATGGGGATACAGTTGGAAACAATGTTTTAAGCAAATAAAGAGGCATGGCTTAATTCATAGGCTGTGTATTTGTGTTATTAAATTATCAGAGGGTCACATGACAGTGATATTTAACCAGAATATGTATCCTGGAATTCATTCAAAACTTTAATTTGTTTAAAAAAAGTAATGTATAATTACATATTTTTTTAAATTTGACTGAAAGAGACAATTATATTTTTAATCGCAATTATTTTTGTGACAATTAATTCTACAGCAAAATGTGGAATTGTAAACGCTCTAGAAAGGCGCCCCAGAAGCGTGTGAACATCAACCGCCTCTTGTTTTCTGGTCAATTAGGGGGAAAATATCCCAATACGCAAATTTTTTTTAATTTGGGGTACAATGTTTCTTTATTCCAGATGGCCACTGGAAGCCAATTTACTAATAAGATGGCATCTGATATCCAAGTGGGTAAGCCTCTCCTCTCTAAGCGGAGCTCCTATGGAGCCATTTTGATGCTAATAAGCAATCACCTTCCGTTAGCATTCCATTGACTGCCATTCATTTTGGCACCGCTTTGACAGCAAATAACTTTACATCTGAAGCGTTTAAAGACTCTTATTTGTATGTTGTTTATTTCTAAAGAAACACAACAATCTATAAAATGTTCCATTACCTTGTAGCTCACATTATGGTCCGTACCAGACGTTATTGTAAAAATAGGCAAATGATTGTGTCATAACCACACGATTTACTGCACAGCAGAGGAACAACGGAGGTCGTGCAACATGACAACCGTGGTGAAAGACGTCTGCTAAGCTCTGCAACACTTAGCTGAGTACTTATGTTTTACAATAAGGCCAATGACTACGCAACTTGCTGAATTGTCAAATTTCGAGAGAAGCACCGACAAGTAAGGGTTAACTACCATTATAAAACTTTAAAGGCTAGAAACAACCCTTTGTAGATAGCACATGCAAAAACTGCTCAGGTACCTAGCATACCAAGTTAATAGCACGGGGTTTGTGGACCACAATGTGCCAAATTGTTCAATCAATATATAACATGTTTGTAAAGTAAAAAAATAAATTAAAATAAATAAATAAAAAAACAGTAGGGGAATTACCGTATAGTCAGGAGAAGCTTGCAGACAGTTTTGACTTACATTAGCTGTTTAGGTTAAATTACTAATGTTTACTAGCATTTTAGTTAGCAATAATTAGCCTGTGCCTACCTTATCTCCTTACATATAAATACACTCTCCGTCTCTCCAAGATTAAGAATGATTTAAATTTCTCTTGGCACAGCTACCCGGAGACTTACAACTTTCAGACAGGTTGCTCAAGTCACATCTACGTCGTCAACGCTCAGCTGTCACCGGAAAAGTGCTTCTAATAGACTTCACTGGTCTCCGTCCAGAGCAACGGGATCTGTTGGTCCATTGGTCCCTACTGCCAGGGTGGCAGTAGGGATTTGGGTTGGGAACCGTAAGTCCCAATACGGACCACCATACGGTAGTGGACTGGTAGCTGGAGGGGTGCCAATTCACCCCCTGGGCTCTTGAGCAAGGCACTGAACCCCCAAGTGCTCGGGGCGCCTTTCCATGGGCAGCCCCCTCACTCTCTCCATTTAGAGAATGTGTAAGTGCATGTGTACTAAGCGTGTGTGTAATAACAACAGAGTGTAAATTGTAATTTCCCATTGCAGGATTAATAAAGTATACATTATTATTATTTATTTTACTGTCACAACAGTGATGTGTGTGCATGTGTCTGTTCTGATCTTTATTGAAAGTCCACTGCTGTACAATTTTTAGTTTTATGAAAAAGTATTATTTTGCTTAATATGACAGGATCCCATTTTGACCAAAAGCTCAGAGTACAGCTTTATTTACAAAATGGTACAAACATTAACCAGTCCTTTGTGAGTATTTAAAACAACAATAACAACAACAAAAGAATAAAACTAAAAGACTAATCACATTTTAGACTCACTCTTTAACTTTCTTGTCAGAGGGGTCAGAGCCCGGGTCAAAGATGCCTTTGGGCAGGTGATGGATCAGACCAATGCGCTGGGCAATGCGGACCTGCTCCTCCTCGGTCAGCTGATGAGCCAGACGACTCTCCCCTGGGGTGGGATGGTACACTGGCAAAGGCTGGGTGCGCTCCTGGAAAGAAGGAACAGAAGACAACCTGCATCATTTATGTAGCAAGTCTTCTTAAAAGGGGATTTTAAATATGCCAATGCCCCCTTTGCATTACAGCCAAACAGATTGCTGAGGCTGATACTGACATTTGGCAAGCTGATCACATCAGTTTGAAAAGTCATTGAGGGACATCAGACATTGCAATTACCCTGTGCTTTTGTCAACATCAACAGAATGGCCCATCTTACAAGTAGTAGTAGATGAAATAAAATAACTGTTATTGAAGTCTTGGTCTTGTGATTGGGATTTTGGTTGTCATAATATTTTTATATATAGCTCACATGATGTCTGCATTGTAGTCTGATTTAGAGCAGTGTGACTATGCCTCTTCTAGCTATTATACAATAACAAGTTTAACTATAATATTGTTTTCACCCATTCTTAAAAGTGTACCTGTGACATGAAGAACTCCAACTTCCAAATTAAAATCCCAACCTGAACAAATTGTCTCGTCCAGGGCTTTTGTAATTTCATAGACGTTTCTGTGACTTGTACATTAATACTGAGTGCTAACAGTATACTAACAGCAGTAATAGGAAGAAATACTCTAAGTAAAAGTACTAATACAATTCCACATTGTGAAAATACAAGTAAAAGTCATCCCAGAATCCCAGAATGACTGTTTACTGTTGTTTAAGGTTGTGCTAATGTAACTCCTTTATATACTGTTGGGTAGTTAATCTTCAGCAATGACATCATCATATGTTTGTAGTGCCGCTGTACTGTGAGAACCACATATCTCTAAAATGCAAACTTTTCATGAGCTCAGAAAAACAGCCTTGTTTTCAGCTTCACAACAATTCATTTTCCAGCTAAACCAAGAGAGTTCCTCAAGAGTGTCAAAACTGATTTTAGTTCATGGGCCACATAAAACCCAGTTTGATATCAAGTGTGCAAGACCAGTACAACCATTGCATAATAACCAATAAATAAAACCTCCAAATTTCTCCCTTTCCTTAAGTCTAAAGGGGTACAAGATGGTACATTCTGTAAATTTCCGCAATTAATGAACAATCTATGTCCAATAAAGTTGATAAACAGCCTTGGATATCTCAGGAAAATTAAGTGCAATCTGCACAATATGTAGCCTATCAGTTTTCAATTGTATTCTGCTCTGGTTGGAAACGGAAATTAGGCTGATAGTGACACCAAATAAAAAAAAGAAAAGAATAAAATAAAATATATATATAGTATATTCCTTGAGCACGGAAAGGTGCTGTGAACACACTAATAATACTGGTTCCATTTCCCTCTGTAAACAAATAGGAACTGGTCAATCTTGGAAAGCCCTGTCCACTTTTCTCCTTTCGGCATAAGGCCTATTACTCTTATTAGGACAGAACGACCCCAAGTGGACAAATGGGAATATTGGAACTAATGACTTCTCTGCAAATTTCACAATTTGCAAAGTCATCCAGTAATCCAAATTGGACCGTTTGGTGGGCCAGTTCTGGCCCAAATTCCATATGTTTGAAACCCCTTGATTATATATTATAATATCAATAATAATAATTTTCTCAATTCACAAAAGTAACATTGGATCCTTTAGTTTATCAGAAAAATAAGAAAAAATCACCAAATTTGGAGTTACATGGTTTCTACTGGCCAGGAAAGATTTGAAAAAGTGTAATCTAAAAAGTAACTAAAGCTGTCAGACAAATGTAGAGAAAAAACAACAACATTTTTCTCCTAGATGCATTTGATTAAAAGTATAAAATTGCATAAAATGAAAATACTCAAGTGTCTCAAATTTGTACAACAGTACTTAGCCTACTTCACGTCAGATTATCATACCTGACTGGCATGATAATCACTGATATGTATACTTTATTTAATGGCATACAAAAATAACTGAGGTGCATGACATGCTCTTAAATCCCCGGAGTGTATTTGACTCGAGCCCCAGCAGCTCACCTGGTAGGGCGGCGGAGGCTCTCCAGGCAGACTGTCCCCCTCGGACTCGTTCAGCAGCGAGAGGTCATCCGCACCTTGTGAAAACAGGCAGTTCCCCATTGAACTGATACCACCATGAGAGTGTCCACTTCACTCTGAGGGTGACCGACACTTTGCAGGCCTCGACTGGAGCTAAACCATGGATGTATAATAATAAGAGAGTGAAAGAGTTTGCTTGTCGTTAGCTTAGCTAAGGTTAGCTGTTAGCTTATAGTTTGTTGTCATCCCGCGAAGAGCTTGACGGAAAATCGACGGGAGTAAAGACGTTGCTCTCTTGGCGGAATAAACGCCCAATGTTGAGCTATACGGAAGCTGGCAAAACGATTGGTGACAAAGGTTTTAATGGTTACAGCGAGGTGTTTTGTGGGTTTCTGTTTGTATGTTGCAAAAACCGCAAACCGTAATGTCGTCATCAGAAAGTTTGTAAAACACTACACTTCCGCCTTAAACATTCAGAATAAGAGTATGAGGGTCTTTTCTTCATTCACATACATGACATGGCAAGGAAAAAAGGTTATATACTATGGTAAGAAAGAAGATGTGGTATTATTTTCGTCTGTTGTTCAGCGTAATAGTGACAACATCCTCAAATTGTGCTTGCTTATTTTTTTATGTACTTGTCATCAGCCTGGTTCTCTGTGTTGGGTTCACTCTCTCTGTTTTTGTTTTTCTTTCTGTCTGGTGGCAGCTGTCCCTCTGTGTCTGATCTAATCTAATCCCCTCTAATTCGGTGCACTGCGTCTTGTTTTTGGCCATACACTGTAGCATTGCATTCAAGAGATGGAAAGTGTTGCAGTGCAGTCTTGGAGGTTTATCTGATTCTGTTCATGTTCAACTTTGCTTACTCACCTTCGACTAACGCGAACTACGTAATTGAGCGTGTCCGGATGTAGACTGATGATGTGGAACCACAGGGCCGAGTAAAATAAAATACTCTTATTCTGTGTAATATATTAAACATTATTATTTTGTAGGCTATAGGTCTCATCTTGTGCAATAAAGAGATTTCATCTTGTGTGGTTGAGCACTGATCATAATGAACCATTACAAAATGATGCAATGCAGAAAAAAAGAGAAGGAACTAAATACAGTTGCCAGAAACACACACACACACACACACACACACACACACACACACACACACACACACACACACACACACACACACACATATTATATATATATAAAATGTCATTTTTAGTTCAAGAATGCCACAGGTTAGAATATCGGATTATCTTGACCACTGTAAGTCATTTGATGGCATTAAAACTAACCAGAATAATCAATCAACTCATACAAAGTTTGTTTTTTTCTGTTAGGTTTGTGAAAATAACATACAAATGCAAACCACATCTTATATGTGTACTAAGTTCATTAATACTCTGAATTTTGTTTACCATTTTGTGTCTATATATCACATAACAACTGCAAAAAACAAATTACTCACACACACACACACACAAATTAATTGGTTTATTTGACAATTGCAGTAATTGTAGTGACAATTGATAGGCCGTTCTAAACTGCACGGAAACACTGTTGCGTGGTAGGTACAGTTGAGTGAGCACATTTATGTTCAGGCCAAAGGTGTTTGGAAATGTTGCTTCAGCCTTTAATCATCATCATCCTCGTTACTTGCAGCTGAATTGATAATGCAGGGCTTTGCTTATTTTTGTGCAAATTCTAGCCATATACTTTATAGTGCCTTTGAGCAATTTTAAAACTTAAAGATAAATATTTTAGTGACATAGCCATTAAAGTCTAAAATAAACTTATTGCAAAGAAACCTAAAATTATAAATCATGAAGCCCAGGGTAAAAGCACTTTGAGTGTATATTGTTGCTGCTATTTATCTTGTCTCTGGAGCCTGCACATTTTTACAGCCTGGGTTACTAACTGGGGACACAGATTTTGAAAGGAGGGAAATGTTTCAATTGAATTTAGGGAATTGTAAGATCAAACATATTTGGAGCTTGACCTATACATGGGACCAGTGTGCCAACTCTACCTTTATAAAGCAAATTAGTAACAAATCACCTCATGCATGAATCATACATCAATAATAGCCTGATTTAATGCATGATCACCAATGATGAAGATACAAGAAAAATGGAAATGCATAACAGAATGCATTGGATATTTAAGAGCCCCCTCAAAATTTCATAAAGCATCATGTCTTATTAAGAGGATCCGAGCTCCCCCTGGCTCCCCTGTAATTGGCAACCTGCTTGGGGCCTGAAGTCAGGGTATCTTGCAGTTGTGGCTTTAATTTAAAGCACACTATTTTAATCTGCCTCTCTGAGTTCCCCAGTTTTATGGAATTACTGTATGTGCAATACTACATCGTGGGAGTGCCCCTTTATTGACAGTATATTCTCTAAACTAAGAGTACTTTAAATGTACAATTGCTTGTGATTTTCTTAAACTATCTAATTTTATTGTTTTATTGAAATGCACATTTGGATCAAATTTAGTTTTTGTCACTTTCAAAAATTGTTTCCAGAAATCAAACTCAAGCCTGCTTTGAACATTCAGTTTGTTTACTTTTCTGCTTAAAGTGAAAACTTGAAAATACTTTGTTGTCAATGCTTTAAAATCATTATATGCAAGATGTTACAGCCATGCTAGCAGGGTGGTGCTTTGAGCTAAATGCTCAGTTCAGCATGCTAAGCTCACCACTAACCAACAAGCTCACAATCACTATGATAACATGCTAATGTGTAGCAGGTACTAATGTTTACCATGTTAACTTCAATTTAGTGTGTTAGGCTAACATGCAAACATTTGCTAATAAGCATTTTACAATTCTACATGTTTTAAGATGATGATGATGATGGCAATTTTTTTTTTCTTACATCCCTGCTGCTCCAATTGGTGCTGCTCTTTTCAAACTGAGTTTTTCTTCTTCATCAACAAAGACAAAAACTAAAGACAACAACAATACGCACACTTCACGTAACGTTACAATCACTAAAAGCAATATTCAACGATATTCAAGACCCTTCAACGTACATTTGATTTGGGATTAAGTGCTGTTACATTTTAAGATTGACTGGTGCTCAAGAGTGCTTTAGTTTGACTCTGTGTCTCCAATTGAAGGTATCAATTTGTATTTACTGTTTAAGACATAGTTGGAGTGAGAGACAATTTTGTTGGCCAGCCTTAGTATGTTATTATGGTAAACTGATTCATACTTTCTCAAGGGGTTGACCTACAATCCTTGAGCCCATTTTTATTTGATGGAAACATTTTGACTTTAAAGCAGTGGACAAACACTTGTGCTATGTAGCATTACAACAGAAAATTCAAAATCACAATAATAATAAAATAAATTGTCTACTCACCCTAAAAGATCTAAGCAGCAAGTAAAATGAATTCTTTGTTTTTTCCTTTTGATATTAAGGCTACACTATTTACACAAAGACAAGTATAGCGGCATTTGCCTAATAACATGTCTACTATATCATGTGATTATTGTACAATATGCAGCTCCAGAGCTGATTCCTTATTTAATCAGCAGTCTATAGAAAGAAGGACATGGCACACCAAGATGGTACAGTCAAGAACATCCTTTTTATTCAATCAGGTGCTGCTCTTTTCAAACTGTGTTTTTCTTCTTATGGAAAAGAAACTGTAATTAACACATGCATTTCACTTAGAGCTCTGGGGGTGTTCTCACAAAGAAGTGGTGCTGCACTGAGGGAGTAGAAGAGCTGGGAGTTAGGGGACCTAGGGTGCTGCCTATTACACCAATAACCATACACGCAAGATAAAGAACAAAATAAACCGAGCAAAGACACGGAGCAGTCCAGCATGAGGTGGTCAGAGGAGAACAATGGAGGGACTTCCCTGAATCCTCAGAAATCAGAGTTCAGGTTCATGCTGGCGTTTAATCTATCTGGGTTGTGTGTTGTAAATGGTTAATACTGCTGACACCGTGAACAATAATACTTCACTTTAAAAGATTTGTCTGAATGGTTGTGGATATGGATATGTCCTGAAAATGCAACCCCCCTCTTTCAGCCTCGTGCAGGACAAGTCCGGTTATAAGGTGCTTGTAGCTTTCATTTACAGTCCAAAGGCATCCTTGAAGAGAGCCTAAATGACAGCATACCCTGATAGCAAATATTAAAAGAAATCCAGATTAAAAGAAAAGAAAAAAAATGGGGGGGGGGGAATAAAGCAAATTCAAAAATAAATAGCTATAACAAACTTATTGTAGTCCACTCAGCCCCTTTCCAACATCCCAAAGGAGTTCATCCAGCCTTCTCTACCCTGCTAATCTTCTCTGTAAACCTTTTAAACCTAAACCCCTGTCGTCCTTTCATAAACCACCCAAGGACACCCCCAAAAGCCCGTCAGTGTAATTTGTTCACTTACATTAGCTGCTGAATGGAGAAGCTGAAGAAGATGGGTATGGTAATACAATGTGAAGCATACAGACAAGAATAACATGTGAGCTAACTGCATTCTGCTCAGACAAAAGTTTTTCGGCAAATTTTTTTTTTTTCACCCTCCCAACAGCAGAGAGGGCAGGAGAGAGAGAGAGCGAGAGAGAGAGAGACAGAGAGACGGAAAGTGACGGACACAGTTACAGACTACTCCAGTGTCTAAGAGAAAACAGACATTGGAGACAGAGGGGAAGAAAAAAGCAAGAGCTGAACGAGAACAAGTTTTTTTGCCTTTTCAAAAAAGATTTTTGTCATTATCAATAAAAAGTAAAGAACTAATTCACACCAGTTTCCTTTTTGTATGTATGTGTGTGTGTATATATATATATATACACACACACACACACACA
>NC_045734.1:16680480-16684367 GCF_008692095.1 Etheostoma spectabile
CACACACACACACACACACACACACACACACACACAGCTTTGAAAAGGAAGAGAGGATATAGGGGAGGTACAATGGAGGGGATTCATTTCAAAGGCAGGAGGAAATAAAAGTTGTCCCTGAGCGCTGGATGGGCGACAACCTTTTGCCTCCTCGCGGCACTCAGGGGCAACCTGCTACCTCGAGCCATTTCAAAAAAAGGGCCAATCTGGATTACAAAATGGAGTCTGTGAACAAAAGGCACTTTTAAGGGACAACCTTTAACTGCTGGGAAACTATACACTACAGCACAAGCACTATAAGAGTAATTTACAGAGGAGGGGGTGGAACATGGGAGAGGCTCCTTGCTGACTGTTTTCATGTTTTTTTTTCTTCTTCTGATTTTAAGCTACTTTCTTTGTTGCCCTGTTTGTTATTTGTGCAGGCTACAGAAGATCTAACCTTTTACTCTTTCCATTGCATGTGGGTCTCAACACAACCTGCCAAATTTGATCCAGCTCGACTGTAGATTCAGAAGAATATCAACATGATCATGGGAAGAAATTAGGTCTGGATGTAAAGCGTCTCCTGCAGTACAGGGACTAACTTGTAAGGTTTATACCAATGTATGAGATGAAAATGTGGTAAAATGGTAGGGTTGTTTTGTTTGTTGCTGGTGAATTTCAGGCAGTGCACGGGTAAGTTATCTAAAGAGTTTCTTGACAGTATAGGTTTCTTATTTTCTAAAGGTTGAACCAAAATGCCTTTTGTGTCACAACCTTAAAAGGAACCTCTCCCCCCCACTCAATACAAATAGAAGAATAAAAATAGAGAGAGGAATAATGCTGTTTCCTAAATGGTCTGTTATTTTTGTTCATTACCATTCGTTTATAATAGTTGCTGAATGTACTTTATAGTGTTAAAGCACCAGTTTTCATCTGATGATAGAGATTTGTTTTTCTTAAGTTGTGTAGAATTGTTTTTTTCCTTCAGCCCTCCCACATTTTTATAAACAACCGATTACACATAAAACATTAAAAAAGAGACAAAGGAAATAAAAACAAATACCCCCGACTTACAAAGACTAGGATTTTTCATGGCCCTCTAGTTTAGAGTCCTGGAGCTTATGGACTTGAAACAAATACATTTTTTTTCTCTTTTCTCTTAACTTTCTTAAAAATCTCTAACAGACAAACACAATGATCTACCCAATGCATTGCACGTGGCTCAATCGACACATATATTTCAATAATAATACTTTCCATCAAAAAACACCTTTTCTTCAAACCTACTGTCGATTTTTGACATGTTCATCTAGGTATTATAATGCTGCGCTGCAGATGGCGTGTGTCGTTTGATTCGTACTGGTAACTGTAAGGTGATGTTACTGAAATGGGTTGTGTGGGTGGGTGGGGGGTGAAAGTTCAGAAAATAACTAGACTGCCAACCAGCTCCATGTAGTAAAAGTTAAAAAGGAGCATATATCATAAATATATATGTATAAGATCTCTCTCTCTCTCTCTCTGTCTTTACAAAAAAAGTTTGCAGTCCTCTATAAAGATCTGTCCTAGGCCAATGGTTTCCACATGCACCAACGCTACCATTCCCTGTAGCTTTAGCTTATATGTGGGAAGAGAACCTGAAGTCAAGTTTATAACTAATTGCATGAAGGGAATACAGAGGCACTTTCATATATTGTTATAGTCTTGATATATGGTTTTAGTACATAGAGCTAATGTTACTAGAGAGGCTGAGAACAACTCCCAGGCCTGTTTACTATCCCTGCAAAATAGAACCAACAGCTAGGCAGTCAAGTTATTTTGTGAGGTCGGCTTTCGTTAGATGGGATGGTGTCATGATGAAAATAATACCGATAGAAATGTCCATGTGAACATTTACATAGAAAAAAAAGATCTCAAATTAAAAAGACAAATTTTACGTGAATGAAAAACCATTAACAAATGCAGTCTGGAGAACCAAATATAAAGGCTTCCCTTTATTATTTAATGTCAGGTTGTTGGTGGTGTTAGTGTGCCTTTTATATGTGTGTCTGTGTGTGTATGTGAGTGTGTGTGTGTGTGTGTATGTGTGTAGAGCACTGGGGTTTCCTGTGAATGGACTAAGGGATACACGGTGAAGCAATGCAAGGGATGCATGTGATGAGCTGCTATTACTGTGCTGTTCATATGTGAGAGATCTGAGAAACTACTATTACTGTTTTGCTGAAATCTGAGCATGATACTTAATGAATTACTGCAAACTACAGAAAAAAAGTGTTATGGCATGAAAGAGAAGGTTAAAACAGTCCAAGTGAGACCAAAACCAAATCTGGCACACAAAAAAAGGAAAACGCAAAAAAAAACACAAACAAATTGAAAGCTAATAATATGAAGCTGATGATGGCTGTGCATTACTGTAAATTAAATTCCATGTCAATGAATAATGAGATGATATGAGTGGTTGTGTGACAGACGAAGTTCTGGAGAAGATGGTCAGACTGCAAGTGTGTAGGTAGGTTTGTGTGTGTGTGTGTTGGGGGGTGGGGGGGGCACATGCTTCGGGGGCCTAGACTTGAATGTTAGCACAGCCACAACCCTGCAGTGGCAGCCAGCCTCAACTCACTGCTCTAATCGCTTATTTGACCATCCATGTGCAATACTGTTCATCCCTTATTAAAAATTAATAGTGCATAGGTGAGGGGACGAAAGAGCACATGTAGAGTTAGTGTTATGACTGTCGTGTGTTCGCTCGCTCGCACTCGCCTCATGGCTATCACTTCTCTCACAGCAGGATGCCCTGATAGTTTGACAGGTAAACAAAGACCAGCCACTTAGTGCATATATGTCACACCATCAGATGGTGTCACCATGATTGGCCAATCAGGAAATGAAAAGAGGCTCAGGGCTGAGCGAATGAAGCGGCAGAGTGTGGTGACACACAGGCATGTGGCAGCTGTTAACGGTCTGGAACATGGGCAGCACGGAGCTCCAGGTGGGGGGTCAGGTGGGACCATGCACCTAGAGGAAAGATGCGTGGGGTAATACACACACATGGAAGCATGCAAATTTGGGTGGCAATCTTTTCAACTTCCACATCCGACTTCACCATTTACCATTACTTTTTTGGATCTCCCAGCCAATGCATGGAGTTTCATTGTGGAGACAACAAAATGAAGGGAAAAAAATCATAAAAAAAGAAACAACAAATGTATAATTGGTCATTTGTCAGGTTGCCATATTGTGTTTCCTCTCAGACGTTTGGTGGTGGTGTGTAAGACAGTTCATCATCTTCCTTCTTCTTGCATTCTTAGTCTGTCCACACAATCTCATTGAAGCCTCCTGCATAAAGGGGGATGAACGTTTAGTGTTCCAATTGTGTTGTATTGAGAGTCCTTTTGGGGTGGTGTGGGGCTTTTTGGAGTTCTGTAGTAGTACTTTGAATAGTGTTGGCTAAAGAAAAAGACCTTTTAGTGTCAGCAGTCTGTTCATAATCAGTGGTGATGTGTTTGTTTATCAAATTTCAATTTTTTTTATGACACACGTTAAGCTCTTGATTCAGGGAGGCCTTGTCAGAGGAACCAGGACTGTGGACAAGAAAAGAAAATAAGAAATTAGTTTTCTGCAGATTTACTTTTAGATTAAGTTTTCATGCTAATTAGTCTTGAGATGTAGCTGCAGTGCAGTACAAAAAAATGACCTACCAACAGACACACATACAAGTTATTGTTATAAATAAAGGGAGAAAGGGGACATAACTAAGTATGAAAAGGTGTGAAGTATGAACACAGTGAACTTTAAAGCATTGTGTAAATTACTGGCTCCCACAAAGGGTCACAATATACGTACACTACCGGTCAAAAGTTTGGGGTTACTTACAAATTTCCATTCCAAAGGCACATTCTGTTTACTAA
>NC_045734.1:16684377-16689909 GCF_008692095.1 Etheostoma spectabile
TGATATAATTTTAAAAAACTAACTGAGAAAACATTGGAGAACCATTTGCAATTATGTAAACACATAATGTAATCTGAAAACTGCTGCTCTATAATGGAGTGCAATGGAAATTTAAGTGACCCCAAACTTTTGACCGGTAGTCAAACATTTCTGCTACACAAAACAAGGTTTATTTTATTTTGCAGTCTGGTTGAACTGCTCACAACCAGGAGGCACATGCAAGTTAACGAGGAATTGCAAGTCAAGGTTACTTTGTTTTAAGGGGTTTACAAGACTTGGGAACCATTGTATGAATAGTCCTTTATCCACTAGGTGGCCACCTTCTACTCATTTTCTCTCAAACATACAGTTCTTGCTGAGCTCAGCTGTCCCATTTGGTGTTGAAAAAATGACTACCTCAACTTTACCGCTTGCTGTTTTTAAGAGGGCTGACTCTGATGTTTTACTCATTAAAAACACTTGTGTTATTTCAGAGCTACAACTAGCATTAGGGAAGCAGTTTTGTATCGGCCTGAAAGGCTTTTGAATGAGCAAACACAGGACTATAACTGCTCTGTCATGCGCTACCAGTTTACATGTAAGGTGATCCTTCTAATATATTTTTGCTCTGTGGGCCCAACTGGTCTCAGGCTACACTGTAAAGCTATTGAGGGCAGCTACTCCAGGGATCCGGTTTCTTAGTTTGATAAGAGGGCAGAGTGAAGGCTTTGGCACAGGCCGGGCTGTTCTGGCTGCCACTGACATTCCTCAGGCCTTGGCCTGGGGAGAGCAGCGGATTACCCCACCTTTAACAGCAAACTCTGTTGTCCCCCATTCTAGCAAACCCAGAGAGTTTTAACCCCCCTCAACCTCCGTCTATCCTCCACCACCTCTGCCTCCCTCCTTCCTACCCATGATTATTTGGTGTTTGTAGATGACTCCTCCTCCTGGCTCCGACTTCCCTTGACTCCCTTCTCTTTTCCTCTCCTTCTCTTACTCTGGCTCTCCCAGTGTAATCCTTGGCAGCAGAAAGTGACCCCCTCTCTCCAACCCCCCTTCAAATCCAAGTTCAACTGCCTATGACATCATGTCTGGTTGCTGCGGGCAACCAGACAGCAGGGACGTGACTGTGGAGTGCAGCGAGCTTCAACTAACTCCCTCTCTCTTTTTCCCTCTGTTTCTCTCAGTCCCTCCTACTTTTTTCATACACATCCCCCTATCTCCCACTCTCTTCCTGCATGGCTGAGGTCTCACCACCAGAGAGCTCCTCAGACCAGCTTTTCTCTGCTTCTTGTCTTGACAGCAGTGGGAAGACTCTCTCCCTCCGTCTTGGCTAGTTGGCTAGAAGGCGGCAAGGCGGGCTGGCAGGGCCATCGTCTGAACCTCTCCATATGCCAGAGAACAGCAGGATAGGCAGAGACCTCTGTTACTCACTCTGGCTGGGGTTGTTATTGACCTACTAGGCTCAGCTAAATGGGAGCAGTTGATACCAGTGCCCAAGTTCTCGCTTGCCATAAACCCAACAGAAATGTTCAAAGTGGACATTTTTCAATGATGTTTGATAAGCAATAGCAGGGGATAATAAGCGTTCTGAACAGATGTAAGCTGTTGTAAAAGCTCTGTTGTTTTTTAGGGGAGAAATGAGGGGCAAGAGTTTTGGCACAGAGTTGAAGTGTATGTGTGTGTCTGTGCATAAGCGCTCACACACATTAAATTTGGATGGTGTTTGAATTTCCCAACAGTGCCAGGTCTACATCTGTGGGCGAGTGGTGCAGGTGGGGATCTTGAAAATACTATAGGGAGCAGCAGGAGGAGAGAGGGAAAGAGAAAGAGAGTGAGGCTGCTAATGCATGACGAGAGGGGGGGCGGAGCTGTGTCGAGGAGGAATGCAGATTGTTTCCATGTGTGGGGAGGACAGGAGAGCCGAGTTGGCTGCAGGCAGGTGCGGTTAGCCCCTAATGAGAAAAGTTGTGTTGGTGATGGAGGAGGCCCAAGACACGGCAGCCCAGTGGCAGAGCGCAGCCAAAACTGAAACCACAATGTAGTTCACTACTGGCCTCACACGCTGCACTAATACACACTGTGGGGCCGAGCAGAGATAAATCAACGCTGCTGGAGCTGAAACTAACTGGCACTGCTTACATTCACTGTGGGGAAACTGCTGTGGTACAGACACTGTAAACCAATACTGAAACTAAAGGCCTTGATACATGGGCAACACTTTTTGTCAATGTAGGTGGGCAAGTGAATGGGACTCAAACAAGCACAACCCAAAAGATTTTTAGCATAAGAAGCTTTAAAAACTGGATATACCAAAAAAAATTTAAGGTTAAAGGTTTATTCTAGACCTTGGGAATAATTTGAAATAACAATACCAACTCAAGGTCCACTTAGTAGTTTTATTTATATACCTTAAAACAGTGTTAATTAAACAATGGAGTTTTACTTAGTTGACATGCAAGCTTAACATTTTCTCTTTATAACAGCTGTGGCAGATAGCAGCATGCTGCTTCCATGTCAACATATCCATACTGAAGAAGACTTTGTGATGTGGTTGAAAGCTCTGGAAGATCGTTGATAGTGGACCTTGAGTTGAGATCGTTTTGCCAAAATAAGAGCCTGATTTAGCAGTTAACAGTTCTGAATGTCTAATGACTAATGGCAAAATATTCAAACTGGTATAAATCAACACTGGTACCATGGGCTGAATCACTGAGTGTAGAAGGCTTCCAATGCAGAGCCATTGTCTGAGTACTGCCTCTGTATTGCAGCCTTCACTCTGAATGACATGCTTGTCCCTTTAAACCCGAAGATGCCTACAGTAATGCAGCACTGTAAGGTATCATCTACGTACAGGACTGTGAAGAGTCAATCTTGCAGCGGGTTATGAGCAAAAAGGAAGAAACCAGAGAAGGGAGAGGAAGGAGGATGGGTGGATGTTAATAAAATGAGGGAGGTTGACGGGGTACCTGAGTCTGCTGGGGGATATTCAGAAAGTTGTCCCGTGTTCCGATGCCGACAAACCGGTTGGGAGCTGTGGAGCCTGGCGTGGAGTATGCTATAAACAGAGAGAGACAAGTGTGTACATGCTTTTTACACACACACATACACACCGAGCTCATAGTAGAGTTTGATGCTCTCATCATCATCATCTATATGTTTTAATATGATATCAATCTGCTAAGACTATGACTACAATTCACTGTCAAATGAATTACTAGGAAAAGACAGTGAGGGACAGGGATACTTTGCCATATTAGTCACATGGATGATTTAATCATTTTGTGGACAGGTTCATTGTTATGTTCCCGCCCTTAACCATTTAATCTGTTGTTAACAAGGGGATGTACAGTCTGTAATGATTGGCACTAACATTAAAAAACAGATTCCCCCAAATATGGCTGCGCTGTTAGTCACAGACACTCCTCAGCAGCCCCTGGCATCAGTAATAAGCCTCCATAATCATAGAAATCACTGAGGATTCACTGTGGACTTAATATTAGGATGACCGATGGGGGAACTGTGTTCATCACCAGTGGTAACAAATGCTCCATTTATGTCAAAATGTTAAGAGGAGCATTTTGTCGACAAAGTGACATCCTCAGTGATGCCACAGGATCAAATTTAGGGCAGTTGTGCTCACTGGACTCCAACATGGTGGCCGAGTAAAACTTTTGCGGTTCATGTCTTGTTTGAGGTTGAGGGGATGGGAATGTGTGGGGGTGACAGTGACAGGGCTGGAAACGTATGCATGAGTGAGGGTGAGAGTGCATCTTATGTGTGTGTGTTTTTATGACTGTAATTACGATATCTTGAAAATCAGAAACAAAATTAGAGAGAGTAAAAAAAAAAATACAGTGATAACAGTCACCGGAATGAGAAAAGAGACGAAGAGTACGATATTTATTTATATAGATGTTCATATAAATAAATAATAAAGTGACACGTTAATCTGAGAGAGTTGGAAGGGGGGGAGGGGAGGAAAGGTTGATAGGACAGGAAGAGGAGAAAAAATCAAAACAAAATAGAGGAGAAGGTGCCCCGGTTGCTCCGTCCAGTGCCCCCTCTTGGTGTGCCTCTCCCATGGCCCGACTCTTGCACTGCACCTGTCTGGGTGGAACCAACCAAAGCCTCACCGCTCCCTAATGACACTCCTCTCTCCCGCTCCCCCAGTATAGCACTAAATAGACAGGTTTGATTGGATTTTCAAAATGCATGTTCAGAGAGATTGGGTTGTTCTTGTTACACTGTGATTTTCATGTTTTTTGTTGTTCTCAATTTTTAATTGTTGTGAGATTTGTGTGAAAGTGGCGAGGGGATTGGGTGGGTAAACTGGGGCATGATGTTTTTTAGGAGTCCACGCCAACTGCCCTAATTTTGTTCCCTTAAAAAGAAAAAAGAGAGAAATGAAGGAAAAAAGAAACAAAGAAAGGAGGGTATGAGAATATATCAAAAAAAGAAAAGAAAGAAAGCAAAAAGAAATGAGAGAAGGGGGTAGATTGTATTGCCGCTGTCACAGACAGACATGCAAAGTCTGCATTGATCAAAGGCTTGCAGCTACAGAGGCGACGTGCACAGGGCCCTGCTCTGCTCCCCCTAAACTACAAAACACATCAAAAAGAAGGGAGAGAGACTACACTGCCTCTTGTGGTGCTTGTAGGAAATCAAACACCAGAGAGAGACAAAAAGAGAGAATAAAAAGATTTTGAGAAAAGAGAAACAAGCTGAGGAGGTTTGCAAAGACATAAAGAGATAAATGAAGGCTGAACTTCAGAGCAAGATATACAGAAGAGCTTAAAAGAGGATCTCTGGTTTGGCAAAGGCGTGGCTTCTGCCTCAACAGAATTGGATTTTGCTAGTACGGTACAGTACAGTACAATGGCGTACAGTCTATAAGGTGATGGATGAAAAGGAGTGAAGCTCCTGAGGCTGCTGAGTGTTTGAATGAGCAGCTAAACTATGAAAAACTACAGCAGTAGCCATTTTAGAAGTCCTAGACTTGTGCTTTTTCAAAAGTTATACTACAAGAGTACTGAGGCCTAATGAAGCTGCACTGCACATAAATACTGGGACTTCTATGATTTGTTTTAGTCTAACAAACCTGATGTAGTTTGCTTGAAATGGAGGACAAATTAGCTGCCAGCTAAGAGCTAACAAACCTACTGAAGTCTAAATTTGGTTCGGACTGGCCTCTGTGAGAAGTCTGTGGGGGGACTGGGGCAGTAATGGGGGTTTGTGGAGGGGAGTAGGAGTGGGGGGGTGACTTACACGGAGATGCGGGTGAGCTGAGTCCGCCGTCAGTGGGCGTGCTGATGATTTTAGAGTCGGGCATGGGGAGGGGCACAGGGCGCGCCACCGGGGGTGGCGGGGGCAGCAGGAAGGAGCCCGGCATTTTGCTCTGGCCTCCTCCATTAGGCTGCAGATGGACCATACAGACAGGGTGAGCATGACACACCCCAAGAATATACAGTGCACAGGGAGCCAGACACCCACCCACCCAGACACTCCCCACCCACCCACGCACGCACGCGCGCGCGCACACACACACACACA
>NC_045734.1:16689919-16694184 GCF_008692095.1 Etheostoma spectabile
CACACACACACACACACACATACATACACACACACGATGTGACTGCTTGCACACAGGGACGAGTTACTGTAGATCACCAAACTCACACAACATTTAAATGAAACAAACACAAATATCAGACAGCCTGGCCAAAAACCATCAGGTAAATAAGACGTGGAAAAGTGATGAACATTGTCAACACACATGGGGAAAAGACAAATGGATCTGTCCACAAGGAAAGTTATCATAGTGCAATGTAAGAATTTAAAAAAGGGGAAATCAGCAATGAGAAAAGGGTGTCTGCGCAAATGTCTATGCACAGTGTATGTGTATGGGCAATTTCAGGAATTATACTGTGTCTTTACTGTGTAAAGTAATGAGAACAAAGGACAATAGAACATGGAAAGGGCTTGATATGTGTTTTAAAAGTTGCTCAGAAGGCCAAGTTTACAGTAAAGGTTTACAGTACTACCATTTTATCAAAATAATTCTAGCTTTCAGGATGAGTGATTGAATATGTCATTGGGGTTAACAAGGGGTCACATTCCTGCACTGATGTTTCACTGAATTGCCCATGACACCTTAAAAAGGCCCAACTGTGTCCCAGTTAGTTTCTGCAGTTAGTTTCCTCCTTATCCACAACCTCCAACTAGCTTCCATGGCTTCATCTGACACATGCTATGTTCAATTCTCCTTGGCACTTGGAAGTTCTTCATAGCATGTTACACACACTATTTTGTTTACTTAGTTATATAGAACTTGATCTTCCAATATACATCATGCAGAGAAAGAGACTGGGAAAGATGTGCCCCTTGGGAGAACAGCATTTTTAGAGTAAAGGAACAACACTTACAATGGCAGCAGGTCAATAAGGGCTTGTTAAATGACTATTGGAATGCACCATGAGTCTTAAATATCTGCTTTGGATTCCTTTTACGGATACCTTACCTTCTAACAAATCTGCCTATACACCCTCTGCCAGTCCCTCCCAAGTTTGCAGCTTTACTTGTATTGTAAATCCACAACCACTCTCGTTCTGGCCATACTTACCCTATATGTCGTGTCTGTCTAAATGGACTTTTTCCTGATATTTTCTTTCTCCCTTAACCTGAACATAACTGACAGGTAAGACTTCCCCCTGCATAACTGGGAGAGAAGGTATGCATGATATGCTGAACCTATCATGAGTCAAATGTGGTTTGGCTTCATTCCCCTTAGTTTTTTGCAGCTGAGTTTTAAAATTCTGTTTTAAGCACATCTGGCTGCCTCCTGTTGACGGAATTGCCCTATAACCATGTCCTCTGCCCTGGTGAAGTTGCTTCATTTCATAAAGATTGCTCTATTCACAGGTCTCGGCTCACGTAACCTGGTTGTATAACAAATAAGATATGAAAGGATGGAGCAGTCATAACGTGTTAACGTAAATATATAATTATGATGTTAATGATTTCTTTCATTCTTGCTCTCTTTCATAATGCATGTTCTTCAGTCAAATTTCACAAAAGTAAACTGACTTCTAATCTCTCAGTTCATTTCTTACACTGCAACTTTCTTTCTTGTATTTCATGCCTGTATTATTTCTATTTTTATATATATTCTTTAACAAATGTTTTTAATTGTTTTAATTGCTCTTTAATGTTTTATGTAAAGCACTTTGAATTACCTTGTTGCTGAAATGTGCCATATAAATAAAGTGCCTTGCCTTGCCGCTGTCAATGTTTGCACCGCAGACCATCCCACTATCCTATCAGCTTCCTCTGCTGAATCAATAGAGCACTTACCTGTGTGCTGGGCTGTCCTGTGCCGTCGGTGCACACAAACTGCACAAACTCCTTAAGCGGGTCCTGGTGGTGATGGTAGCGTATGGTGGGGTGGGTGAAGTACGGGCTGGACTGCTGGATGATAGAGGAGGAGGGGAAATGCAGGGCTGAGGCTGAGGCACGGGGACTCCCTGAGGAAAAAAGTGACAGGGGGATTGGAAACAGGAATAGGAAAGGAGAGGAGGAAGAGGAACGTGAGGAGAAGATAGACGAGAGACCAAAAGTGGGAAAAATACAATGAGGTTCAGGTCATTTTATTGTTTTTCTACTAAAACTGAACAGATGTTAAGCATACAAAAACACTATGATATTACATTAACATGCACACCTATGACAAGACATGCATATTTTTTTAACTGAGCACCAATACAGCTCGCAGCAAAAACCAGGTTACCGCTTAGGCTTATTATTGTCATAACAACGAAAATAGCTGTGACATTCTTTTGTGATGGACTGACTGGAACTGTTTCTGCTTACAAATGACTGGCATTATCCCTGGCTATTGGGCAACATCTGTCCCTCTCCTTTTATAAATTAGCTAACTAGATTTCTCTGTACCTCTAGTAAGCCTGGCATCACTACACACACACACACACACACACACACACTTTCACAGTTGCATACTTGTTTAAGTGTGTTACAGTATTTTCTGCCTCCGGCTTCCTCTCCATTTCTCTGTCAAACACACGCACGCACGCACGCACGCACGCACGCAGGTACGAACGCACGCACGCACGCACGCACGCACGCACGCACGCACGCACTCACTTTCGTTTTATTGCTTGTTGGTGATGTGTAATCAATCAGCAGCATTTCCTTGCTGTGCGGTTCTGCCCAGTAGTTTGAAGCTTTAGAGAGAATCTCCCCTCTGCTCCCAACCGACCACAAAACTCAAGGAGACATTAGTCAGCCAGCCAGCCAGCCAACCACACATCAACACACTCCACTCTCTGTCTTGTCTGCTGAGATTCTATGGCTTTGGCAATTTGGCACACCAAACTAAAGAGGCAAGCTGCTAGGTGAGGGGGAGCCTGGCAAACCATCATCTGTGATTTTGTCTGTCACTATCTCTTGTGTATGTTGCACTCACAAAGTGTGTCAGTGCCTGTTTGTTCAAACTTTTTGTGTTTCGGTGTCCCCATATTTTGTGCACATCCATTTTGTGTCTGTATCTTAGTTTGCATGTCTTTCTGTAGCCTGTCTGTATGAATGTGTTGCTATGTCTGTTGCAGCTTTCATGTGTCTTAATACGTGTATTGGTGTCACAATGACAGACTCTCCAGACTAGAATAATCAGACAACAGCCAATCTGGCAGCTCTCCACGTCAGTTCAAAGCCAAAAACAGGACATAAACCATCCAGTCCATACCCCTGAACACTCACACTCACTAGACCTATACAAAAAGAGCTAACAGCTCCAGTCCATCCAAGGCACGCCTCGATTGCTAACTGCCTCTTCCCCCTCTCTGTCTACCCCCATTTCTCTTTTCATCACTCTCTCTTTCCCTCCCTCCCTCCCATCATCCTCCAGTCTCTTTATAGAACCAAGGCCTCTGAGGGACATTCCATTTGGATGGCAGCCATTTTAGCACAGAGAGTCCTCCACAAGAGTGTAAATTTACACATGCACGCATGTGTATCTCTGTGTACGTGCACTAATGCACCCATACAAAATCTCTAAACACTGTCTCATTACAACTTCTCTGTTACATAAAAACATCTTAGCCAACAGTTTATACACACAGAGAGTGTGAGAAGTTAGCTGGGGAACAAGGAAACTTGAGCCAATCTCTCACACCTCTTCAACTTGCTCAAAAAAGACAGGAGCAAATTTTAGAAATCAATTTAAATGTAACATTTGGACTCTGCAGATGGTATAGGACTGCTCTGTACAGATAAACAACTTGGCTTAATGATGCGAGATCCGGTCTGGAATACTATTTTCTAAATATACTGTGGGGAGCTCCGCAAGTAAAATTCAATACATTTCAACATAAAGGGCAATGAGTCCAAATGACCTTTACATGGATAGGTCTGGTTTGGCTGTGGACCAAATCATCCCTTGAGAGACAAATGGAATGAGAGGGAGCGATAGAGAGAGGAGGACATAGGTATTCTTTTGAAAAGTGAGACCAGCCTACAGGGACTTGTTGGCAAACTGGAGATCCTGGAGACTTTGGGAATTCTCTGACTGGAGATGAAGAAACCATGTTGGTTAACCTACAGGACCAAAAATCTCTTAAGAGGACAACTTGCCCTTAGTGGCTCTAATGAAACAAGACCTTGGAAACACTGGATGATACATTAAGAAGCCTATCCACTACAGTCTACTGTACATCTGTGCAACTTCATTACTTCCTTTACCTCTTCAAATGTCTATGTGATCTACATTCTCAAACCACACACATCTTTTAAAGAACAAAAATACAACTGTAAGGGTGCGTCTGAATGTACCCCCCCCCCCCC
>NC_045734.1:16694194-16695074 GCF_008692095.1 Etheostoma spectabile
ACACACACACACAAAAGAAGCAAAAAACAAGCACTTCCTCTTGCGCATATGATAAAGAGTTTTTATATTTTCATTTCAGTGTGTCTTAAAGATTATTTAAATGGTACTGTAGCTCTTTTGACAATGAAGAGGTAGATATTTATGATCTTATGTACAGTATAAGTGGCCTAATTACAAAATAAGTTCAAATATATAGTGTGCTGATAGCTTCATTTGGTAAATTAACACACCAGGTCAAGTTTCTTAAATTAGAATAAACAGCTTTGTCAGTTTAAAGGCAAAAACTGAACAAAACATTACAATGGATGCATAAAGCAGTTAGATGTGAGGCAAATCAGTCACAAAGGCATGGATGCAGCCATGTTACCATGCAACAACAACATTAAAACACAAAGGCACAAAGATGATGGTAAAAAAATGGATGGATGGAGAGAGGCTGAAAGAGAGAGAGAGAGAAATTTATGCCAAGCCATGATGATAGCAGTAACACAGGAGAAACTCTGCGGGCATATTGCTTCTCAGCAGTTGCAACTGTAGGATTTTATTTTATTCTGTTTTCTCAGCAAGAACGTTTAGGATTTTCATTTAAAGGCACACGATTGTAGAATTGATTGTTTCCAGAGGAATTTTTGAGGTGTAAATATGGCAATGTAGGATCACGTTTGACACTCCCTTTCCTTCTCTCTCTTTTTCAGATTATAAAAGGGGGATTGGGGTTGTTGGGTTCATGGCAGGGCTCTCACCTGGTCTCACTCCTGCCAGCACAGGCAGCGGGTGGTGTGTGAACGCCATGCGGGGGGACCTCGTCTGGGAAGTCAGGGCGTTGAAATCAAACTTCCCCGGCTTCTTAAGTGAACCAGGCGAGGACAGTCCTGGCAAA
>NC_045734.1:16695084-16709198 GCF_008692095.1 Etheostoma spectabile
AAAAATGGGATCAACAAAAAAAGTAGGGGGGGAGAGGGAGGAAAAGAGAGAGGTGGTTTTAATCAAAATGTTGCTTCTTTAATTGGCTACACTAAAAAAAATAATACTAGTCATTTTGATTCTCATTTAAGGGGACTTCAACATTCATGATTTTCTGATTAGATTATTTAATTTCCTCATTGGTTGATGGCAGTGCATTGCTCCCTGTCCTTTTGGCTGTCTGCCATTAACTTCTGTTAGTTTTAATAAGTCCAGACCAGAGGACTCTATGCTGTAATAAGTCATTCAGAGATATACTGTAGGATTTCTTACTCCCAGCTGTATAGTCATATAATATGGGCTGAGCAATATTTCATATCCTAAGTGTATGTCTTCAAAGGAAAAAGGGGAAAAATAGCAAAAGTCAATCTGAATCTGGTCTTTGTTTTGGAGCCAAAGCACATCTGTAGCTATAATAACCTCTATTGTGCCACTGTCTATGTTTTTCTGTCTCATCTCTTTTTCTCCTTTTCTCTCTCTCCCTCTCTCTCTCTCTCTCTGTCTCTCTCTCTCTCTCTCTCAGGTGCCAACTTCAGACTTTCTCTGTGTATGAGCATGGCCACCATACAGCCACCGTCAGCTAGTATTGGTCTGGCTTCAGTGAAGCTCACAGGATGGCTGCACGAGAAGAAGGCTTCATTCAGAAATAGCACACACTGTACAGTATGGACACGGCAGCTGCTGAGTGCGAAAGACAAGCAGACGGACAAAGAGAGGAGTCAGAGGGATAGAGAGAAAGAAAAAGAGGCGAGAAGAACGTGGGAGACATGAAAATATGCAAGGGAGCGAGAGAGCAAAGCAGAACCTGTGAAAAATGCAGCACCGTCTTCTTTTTCAATGCGTTGCTCTGAAGACATGTATGAAATTGGAATGTCATAAGATGTTAAATATGGTTATTATCTCTTGCTCACACACACTCGAAAGCACAAGCACGCGTCTGCACAAAAAGCAACCGTTACAACACAGCCACATTTAAAAAACGAAACATGCACATTTCTATTCCATTAAGTTTTCCTCTAATCTTCCTAACAAGTGAGTGATTTGATAATGTTCTCTTTTTAAACTTTTTTTAGACTCTTGTTTTGTAGTCTATTTCTGTGGCCCCTCCGCATCAAACAAGGCATTAAATATGATTCCTGCTCAGTTCTCCAGCTGGAGATGTGTGAAAGTATATGGGAGTGTGGGGGTGTGTAAAACCTTCCTTCCTTGTGTGAAAGAGTTAAGTCTCAAGCAGGTGGGAGTGAATATGTGTGAACCATTTATGTCTTTAGCAGACATATATTTCTTTCCCCCACTGTAGCGGGAGTCTGTGGGCGTATTGTACTGTCAGACAGATTCCAAGCATGAAGACAACCCTGATCCCACTTCTGACACCAATAGTTAGCAGTGATTACTATGACACTGTCAAACTGGTGGGAGCAAACTGGAAATAAGAGCAGTCTGCAGAGACTTAAACAAGGATAGGCACTGAAAGAAGATCTGAACCTTATACTGCAGAATAAACAGTCATGGTTTCATAGAGGTAGTTGTGTGCTTGTATTTTGGAAGTATAAAGTGAATTTTAAGTATAGAAATCAGAGCCTGGAAACACAAAGAAGATCAGATGAAGACGGACATCTGTAAATATAGGACATTATACCACTGTCACTGTCACCAGGGGAATGTGAAAGACAGCATTTTGGTGCTTCAGAGACAAGTGCAATGGTCTGATCTGGTTTGTGTATGGATGTGCCACAACTGCACCGTTTCCTCTCCTGGCAAGCCTTCGTTTTTCACTGGCAACCAATCAAGCGCTCCCATGATGACCCTTCTGTCTCTTTGCACTAACAGGCCTGCCACCAGATGCGCCTCTGAAGCATGCACGCACGCACGCGCATACACGAACACACACACGCACGCACGCACGCGCATACACGAACACACACACACACACACACACACACACACACACACACACACACACACACACACACACACAGTTGGGAAAGACAGGATAGCGGTTTAAAAAAGTGAAAGAAAGTCAGGGATGTCTCTCCTCTCCCCAGTGATTTAAACCACATATGTACATCCAGCCATATCCCTCTACGGGCCTGTAACATTTAACTCACCAAGAGCACTAAGAAAGGCCCCCACCAAAACAAGTCTCTGGTGTCTCAGGAAAATTTCACAATCATTTGGAACTAATATGAAATCATGGTTGTTTCATTTGCCCCCCCAGCCCCTGTGGAGCAGATGTCTCCAGCATCCTCACGGATCCCAAGGCTATAGACACACAGAAACACCATCTGGGACCATGCTTCAGCTGTGTGCGTGCCAGTGTGTGTGTGTGTGTGTGTGTGTGTGTGTGTGTGTGTGCGTGCGTGTGTGTGTGTGAGGGCTTTGTGGTATATGTGCACAAATCTAGCATGTGTCTTTCTAAATGTAATTTTGTTTGTGTGATTTATATTTATAAATGCATCTTCATACATCTGGGGTGTGTGTGTGTGTTGTGAGAGAGTGTGTGTGTGTGTGTTGTGTGTGTGTGATGTGTTTGTGTGTGGTGTGTTGTGGGGTATGTGCTCCGTTGGTTACGGAGGGAGTCAGGGGAGTAGATGGTGCTGTGGACAGACGGCGAGGTACACCTGTGCGTGAGTGTATTTTTTTTTTTTTTTTTTTTTTAAGAAGCCCCTTGGTTTGTTTGTGTTTGGGTGTATGTGTTTGTGCTTGCTTGTTTACATACCCCCCACCTGGACAGGAATTCCCAGATGAGCATTGCCTGTGGCAGGTGGGATCCTTTGGAAAATCGGATACACACCGTACCAAAATCACACATTCTCTACTCCCTCCCTTCTTGCTCTACCATACCTCCAACTCTCCTTTTGCATTGGTTTCTCTTGAGTGTGGACCATGTTTTGCGCTAGCTTCTGTTAACTATTTCTGAACAAAACAAACACACACAAAAACGGCTTTTAATTACAAAACCTTTGGTTTCCTAATTTTTCACATGGATTTTGTAAATTATTTGGGTAAAGGGTCCAGATTTGCATGCTATCCCACACCTCTATTTGCCAAAATCATTAGGAGGTGTACAGGGCTGTGTATGTGGTGTATTATAGAGAGTAAGGAAGAGAGAGAGAGTGAGAGACTGGAAAAAGATGGGAGGTGAGACTTGGGTGCGCTAAGGCGTGCAGCAGCCTCTGTTGTGGCTCTGATGAGCAGCCTCTTAATTACATTTACAGCTAAGTGGAGCGGGAGCAGGAGAGCAGCCGCTGAGGCTCGAGTGAGAGTAGATTGGGGTAAAACCTAACTAGGGCTTTTGGCTCTAGTTCACATCCTGATAACCCTTCTCTCTCATTAGCTATCACCAGTTGAGTACACCAACATCTCCTCTCTTCCCGTCTCACCTCCCACTTGCCTGCTTTCTGCTTCTCTCTCCTCCTTCTTTCCTCTGACATGTTTTCTTCCTCCCCAGGGTCCCTCCTGCTGTACACGTTTTCAATTAGACAGAAGGGAGACAGGGATGGAGGTTTGAAGGGAGAGCTACGGAGCAGGAGGAAGGGTTTTACACCTCTGATCCACAGACGGTAAGCGTCTTAATGAGGGATTTGAAGCAAGGGAGGGATGGAACGACAGAGGGATGGAGGCAAGGCAGGCACCTGAACACCTGCAGGGGTGGGGAATACGATAAGCATGTGTTTCAACGTGTGAAAGTGTGCAAGTCAACGTGTGTGTGTGTGTGTGTGTGTGTGTGTGTGTGTGTGTGTGTGTGTGTGTGTGAGTGTGTGTTTGTGCCTTGTGTGGCAGTCTGTAGGTTTATGAGTAAGTCACTGTGCATGTGTGTGCAAGTAAGGAAGAATGGACACAGCATGTGAATATGCCTGCTGGTGTTGTCAGTGTTAGCCTGGTGACATCTGTCAATTCAAATGCCACTGGGAGGACTGACATGACTTCAGAGAGATATAGCCAGGGAACTTAGGTGAGCCAAGTGTAGCCTTGTTTCACACAGAAAGTAAAGCCTGAGCGGGATAATCCTTGACAATCCTGCTATACGTCACAAGGAATGTTATGTGAACTAATTTACATTTTGATCAACAGCAATAAAATCAATTTGATAACAACTAAACATTACCAAATGTTTTAGGTACACTACCATTGTCCTTACCACAGACATCACACAACTCACATATAAACACACACACATACAGAATATAATATATCAGGGCTCCAGACTAACTTTTTGCCTTGGTTGCACTGGTGCGCCTAACATTTTATTTAGGTGCACAATACAAAATTTAGGTGCACCCAAATTGTTCCTCGCGTCGCCGTTAAAGCAACAAATTCAAAGTCATCTTTTTATCACGCTCCATTTACATTCAAATGTATGATGTAAATGATTTTAAAGAAGAATAAGGTGTGGGTAAATACTTTCAATTTGAAGCACAATTATGCTGTATATAAAAATAAGAAATATAAAAAATAAAAAAGGGCTACTGTTTAAAGTGCTTCTGTGAACTGAGACACAACATTTCATGGCCCAAAGTCTTATGGTCCCCCCTTGCTGTCTCATGCCCCACAGATGGCCTTGGCTAAACCAGCTTGCCACACTCCCTAACATTAAAATCCTCCAATATATATATATATATATATGTGTATCTGAGAAAACTCATTCACTTGTTTTCAACAACAATAAGACTGATTAAAAGAGAAAGAAGGCATCCGGATAGCTCAGCTGGTATATACAGAGGTTTACTCCTCGCCGACTTGCGTCCCTTTCCTTCATGTCATTTCCCCTTCTCTCTCCCCTTTTTATGAACGATAATATTCTGGCCATGGGTCGCAGCTCTCGCCCAGGTCCAGCAGGCTCCGTCTCACTCGCTATTACTCTACGAACTGAAGTCTGTTGCATTCAAAAACTTCTTCTGTGTTTTTCCCCATGGGGCCGCAATAGCAGAGAGTTACCAGCGGAAACACTGGTACAAATACAGGTTTCCCTCTAAACAGCTGTGTTAATTTGCATTTAAAACTGTAGACAAATGTCAGAAGTGTGGACTGCCGCTGTCTCCGCTGTGTCTCTCCATGTTGCAGGGGAGCTGTGTGTGAGTGAATGGGGGTGGGGCTGCACAGAGTGGAGAGATCCAAACACAGGCACAGCTTTAAAGAAGAAATGGGTCATGTAACGCAACATTAAACCACATATATATAAATGGTATTTCTTTGTTCGTAGGGAGGCAGCGGATGCGAGGACGTTAGGTGCACCAGTGCAACCTAGGAAAGATTTTAGTCGCACCCTTACAAATTTTGGTCGCACTCTAGAGCCCTGTATATATATGTACAGTACATCCACTGCATGTACATATACACAGATACACAGTGGAATGACTGAGCTACATAGGCTAATAAATAGCAAATGTATGAGTGTAATCAATGTTGTTCTAACCATGGTAAGGAAACTGCACGCCATCGTTTTCATGTTTTATCTTCCTCTCCTGCACACTCGCCAAATGGTGCTGCACTGAAAGTGGAGAAGGGCATTGTTAACAATGAGATAGGGGGAGAGTGAGAGAGAGAGACAGGTGGAGGTAGTGAATGACTGATAATTAACACAACATCAGGTAAACTGTATGTGGGATTAAGGCTTTAAGATGAGGATGAGTAATTATGAAGCCTTGAGATTTTGGAATGAGGAGGTGAACAAGAGGGTTTCTTTCGTGGAGTTATTGGGTTGTTGGGAGGATGAGATATGGATTACTAAGGAGGTAGAATAAAGAGGGCAATGTCCAAAGCTAAATCACAGAGGTAGTGGTTACTGCCAAAACAATGGAACCACCGGCATAAAGCCTAAATACAGGCTGCTGTAAGCTGTTGTTTCATCCTTGATGCAGCTTGGCATTTATATTCCCGATGTCTGGAGCTATTTGATGGATATCATATAGCATTGTCTGGGGTTATAATGATGATGTTGAAATGTTGACCAAGAAATGGTCTAGACTATAATTTAAAACATGATGATGTGGTCAAACCCATTGTCTAAACAACAAAGGAAGATACTATTCAAATCAGAGTAAAAAAGCCTCACCACATGGTGAAAGTGAAGACTGTGTAACGATTTTATTGCCAATAATACTTTTTCTTGATGAGACCTAAACCTCATTACCTTTATTTTGGCAGGTATTCATATGTCTTTGTCAGAGATTGAGACAAATCTGAGAAATGTATTTCTATTTAAAGTCTATATGGTTTACATGCTTAAATACATGGCAGGGTTTTACATGTTTAACCTACTTGTGCTACTAGTGCTTTTGCTTTATATCGTTAGACACTGTGACCAATGGGCCGTGGTCAATCTCGGTCACCCCTTTCAATATTCGATAAATAGAGCACTCCTCATGTTTTTAAACAATGTGTCAGTTTTTAATCTCTCTTTGGTATTCAGTTGCTGCAGTCTCGGGTGTTTATATGTCATCAAGGTGTACTGAGGTAACAGGCCTTAAGAAAGGTGGTTGGTGGATAAGTGGGAGAGTTTGAGGGATGTTAAGGGATGTGTTAATCACTAGAGTGAAAGCAGGT
Organism: Etheostoma spectabile; assembly: GCF_008692095.1. Taxonomy (NCBI): domain Eukaryota; kingdom Metazoa; phylum Chordata; class Actinopteri; order Perciformes; family Percidae; genus Etheostoma; species Etheostoma spectabile. The sequence goes on from NC_045734.1 coordinate 16,701,670, forward strand.
AATTGAGGTAGGGAGTGTGGAGAAGAGACAAAGTCAGATGGAGGCATAGGTTGAACTTTGGTGAGGGTCAAGCACAAGTGTGAAAATGTTTCATGATGCTTGCCTAGTGGGTGACAGGTGGAAGTGGGATAGGGGGTACCTGCATCCATGTCGTTGGGCCATGCACTTGACTGGGAGGAGCTGGCAGCAGGCGAGCGTCCAGGATAGAAAACATCATCTGTGGGGCTCTCCAGCTCACTGTCGTCTAATGACTTCCTCTTGGTGGAGCTGAGGCCATGGGGAGGAGGTTTGGAGAGTGAAGGAGAGGTGGAAGGCAGAAAGAGAGGAGGAGAGGAGCCATGATTTTTTTCAGAAAGATATGTATGGATTAAGGATAAAATACCTTGCACAACTGACAACTTAAAATTAATCAAATTGACAAGCACTTTAACGTTTAAAGAGGATTCCTGTTTTGAATCGTAGGGGAAACAAAGTCGCACAGTCTTGGAGCACAACAGACAAAGCTCAAGAAATGTCAAAACTACAAGTGAAAGATGAGAAAATGAAAAGAAAAGTTAGGAAGCACAGACAGCCACACAGCAAGACTCTCTCTCGCTCTCTCTCTCTCTCTCTGTATATATATATATATATATATATATATATACACACAAATACACACATAAATATATATATATATATATATATATATATATATACACATATATATATGTGGTTATGGGATTGTGTCCTATTAGTAGGTGTTTATAACTACCTCCGTGGAAGGTTTGCGTACAACTCCACCTCAGACCTAAAGTGACAGCAGATGACAGAAGTAAGAAGAGACAAAAAGAAATGTTAAGAAAGACACAAATGGGGAAATTGCAGAAAAAGCCATCACACATTCATAAAGAGGAGGGAAGCTAACAGGAAGACACACAAACATATATATGAGGTTTAAGACGGATTCCAAGAACGGTAATGGACTGTAGTACTAAGTGCAAATTTTTAGCAAGAAACCTCAATGGAATGGGGTACTTTATGTGCTAGTAAAGTCATCTTTGCGATACGAAGCGCTATACCGTTGGCAGATATTACAGTGATTTCACACTTCAGTCTGCACTTAGCTTCACAGCAGATCACATAGCAAGGTAGCACTGCTACTGCCACATGGTGGCTTCAGCCACGAGACACTCCTAATGGCAGACAGCTGGACTTGTAATATGGTCACTGGTGTCTCTTTAGCAACATACATCTCCTAACACCCATACACTACTGTTGTCTGTGTGAAATCATAGTCCGGACTGTGTACCTGGTGGAAGGAGGGGAGGTGAGGGAGCGTCGCCCCAGAGCAACTTGGTTGATGTTGTAGTAGCTAGGACTGCTGTCCAGGTCAGCCAGCGAGAAGTTAGGACCTGACGCCGTGGCTACAGGTGCTAACAGGAGGAAAAAAAATAGGAAGAGGGGCAAGGAGAGCAAAAATGAGTCGATATGTAATTATATTCCAGAATATCCAGTAACATCCACTTAAAAGGAATTCACAGGATTGAACTGGGTTCCTTCAATATAAGTATATTATCAAAATAGTGTTGTTTTGTCAATCAGGAAACAAAGACACAAATTATACTGTGGGTATTGTAATAGTTGTTCTGCCGACTCTCTCCGTATCATTTTTACTACTTACTCTGTGACACTCTGACCAGCTCTGCCACATTCCACACCCCTGAGGTGACAAAGCAGTCCTGGAAACTCAGGTGCCCTGTACAGAAAAAGATACCATCAGGACTTACACACAGAAACAAAAGCTTTAGAGAAAAATACATTTATGGAATTCATGGAAAAAAATTTAAGAATCACATCCCTTTGAGAGGGTGACCATCTGCAACTATATTTGTGGATCAACATCTGTGTGAGTGTGTTTGCAAATTGGATCCATAATTGGAATACGCTAAGACTGACAAGCATGATGGAATCAATTCTAGTATGCAGATTTAACAGTGTTTGGACATGCATCTGTGTGTGTGTGTGTGTGTGTGTGTGTGTGTGTGTAAGCGTGCATGCGTCCGTGCACCTACCATTGGGTGGTGGTTTGATGTCTGTGTCCCCCTGTTGGCTGGAACTGTCGGATTGTCCAGATTCTGCACAGAAACAGGGACAGGGAGGGGAGAATAGAAAAAGACAAATGGTTAAGATCTAGTTTGTATGCTTAAAAAAAGTAATCAAAAACATACTGGTAAGTGTACAATGTAGCGGTGAATCATAGCTATGTAATGTATCCATGCTGCCAAGACTGGGATATTTGAGGTGTGAGAGGGAATAAGAGAGACTTGCAGTATGTGCTGGGGTATGGTATGCATCTTGTGAGTATATGTCTGTGTGTGAAATCACACATTTTTTTGTGACAGTCTTGTATCTAAGAATGTTCTCTCCCATCTCCCACTGTCCCTCCTGACTTAAGGTGCTATGATTTACAGTGTGCTGCTATGCCGTTTAGTATCTAACCACGCAATCATATCCCTTTCTCTAATCCTATTTAATACCTTCTTGCTGGTAGGGATTTAGTCTGCGTAAACAGAGCACCTTACACACACGCACGCATGCACACCCTGCTCTCTCAAGCTGTTTCTTTCTTTTTTCTGTTTCATACTGTAATAAATGTTGTAATCCTTGGACGAACCGACGGACACACACACACACACACACACACACACACACACACACACACAGTAAAAAAAACTGACCATGCCAGTCTGGCAGTATGTTAAAGTTGAGGCCAGATTCTTCCTCTTAGGATCAAATGACAGCAGAGCAACACAAACACATGCACACATTTTCAATCTGCACAAACACACACCTGTTATGACTGGTCTACGAAAGCACTCACATGTGCAGACACAAACATGCCAATTCTTGGCAACAAAGGGCAACAATTAGACCTGGAGGAGCTGCAGGCTGAAATAGAAGGGTGCAATATGAGGTTTTGTAACATGAGTAGTACTGAGAAAAGTTAGTCTAAAGTCTGCATTCTTGTCCAGGCTGTACAATATGCCGTGGGTTTGTGTGTGTGTGTGTGTGTTTGTTTATGATCAACCCGCTGTATGTATTTCCTCCATATTTGTGACCCCGTGTCTGGGGGCCCAATGCTTCCGCCCATCCATTCAAGCCTATCTAGGCTGTCAGCTAGCTAGCAACCTAGCTAAAGGAGGTGTTTATCTGCAGGTTGTAGGTGATAACAGAGCACACAGACTCCTGCCAGCAGCACTTGCCTTGCAGCCACACTAAGCCACAGATTACTGAGCAGAAACAATAACAGACCTGTCTCGCTGCCTACGAAGCACTGCTTATCCACAGAGAGAGGGGCGAGACAGACGAGAGCGAGAATTGAAGAAAGAAAGAGCACAGAAATGAAAGAGAGCTTCTTTTCCCCCTGTCTTCTCATGCAGAATCTCTCCTCTTCTCTGTTTCTCACTGGCTGGGTGTAATCCTGGCAGCCATTTTAGAGCTTGGCAGCCATCTTAGCATTGGCGGTAGCGCCACATTCCAGCTAACTGACGGCATTCACTCCAAACATACGAGGCCGCGTACGTACCCAGACACTTTCAAACACACACTCATACGTGGACAAACACTGAGGTACACACTCAGAGTAAACATATATGGCGGCCAATGAAAGCTGTTGAAAAACAACCTGACTTCACTGGACCTTTTGCCGTTGTGTAGTATTTCACCACAGGGCTCTACAATATTGTAAACACTCTATTTCTCGCACCATACATGCCCTGGATAGACACACAGCCACATTACTTTATGTATGTACATTACAGAATGCTCCAGAGACATCTGATAGTCTAATGCGTAGCTTGCAGGGTACACTTTGCAGCCATAAACCTTCACAAGCCTTTAAAGTACTATCACAGATGGAAGTTCAAGATACAAATATCACAAAAGAGTAAAGCAGTCTCCACAAAGTGACTTTAGCCAAGCCTGCTTCTATTAGGTTTGTATTACTCTAGGCTATCATATCTGTATTTACTATCTTTCAATACTTTAATAGCCAACACTTGAAAAGTGGACTGTGTTTGTCTAATTGCATCTATCTGCTATATTTACATTTATGTGAGCCCCACAATCAGTTGATTGTTTTCAATGTATACCAATGACATTAAGATAAAACAACTAATCAAGTATGGCACTTGATGCTCAGTTATTTTTATTTTAAATGTGAAAAAGGTTGCAAATTAAAACTTAAATCAGTCCTGAGTCTGTTTTAGTATCTGATAATCTTACAAAGTAATGAAGGGGTCAGAAATCAAGAAATCAAGGGGTCAGAAATCAAGCAAGGATATTTTTAAACTAAAAAGTTCAGGCCTTCTCACAATACCAGATTGACAGCATTTGGCTGCTTTCTTACTTTATCTGGAAACCTTTCTTCACAATACATTAAAAGTATCTAATACTTTGAAAACATGCACTGTATATCTTACTAAGTAACAAAGAACAATTGTATTTCAATATGGACATATCACATTTTGGAAAAACCCCGCATTTGGAAACCTTCCCCTTACTGTTTCTCAAATGGCATATTGTTGACCTGTCATGACCCCAACATGTTCTGCTGTTGCAGAGGTGTGAAAGACCAAGGAGTGAAAACTGAGACTCATTGTAGATAAGAGACTGTCAGGCAGATATGTGCAGTAGCATTGACACTGATAGCTGTCCTCAACATCACCCTGAGGCCTCGACGGGCCTAACCACATCAGCTCTCACAATATGTTGGCCAGAAAGATATTGTTGCTCAGGCTCCTTAGCCAACTAACACTTTACTTACAACGCAGCACTACGTCATTCATTGTCCAACAGTGCATCATATAGCTGGGTAGAGAAGTGCGTTGGACAGGGGGAGAGCGAGGTAAGACAGAAAAGGTCTAGTTGCTGGTTATCACCACTCTGCCAGCTGCAGCCTACAACAGCAGCCTCAACCCCCTCTCACCACTCCCCAGCCTCCTAACCACACATCCAACCCCTTATCTTCCCACCGCAGCCCCCCAAAGCCCTCCCTTCAGCAACCCCAATCATGGTCCTGCAGTCCCCTCTGGATGCCCCTCCACCTCCAGCAACCCCATCTCTAACCTCAAACCTTTGAGCCCACCCTGTAGCACCCTCACACCAGCGAATTTTTAAAAACAACTACACCGATTAAAAACTGAGTGTACACAGTTTGACCTGATGATCTACATGTAGTACAAACAAGAAACACATGTAGGACTGCTGGGCTTTACTTCATTTCCGATTATGGTCGACAATTGTTGCAAATGAAACTGAATAACCACTGTAACCGTCACGTTAGACTTTTCTCTATTTGGGTCTGGTTTGGCACAAATGTTATCAACATCTGTTTTACCTGGTAATACACAAAGCCCCAGTCCCTCTTGACACTGAATTGGCAAGATCTTGATGTAGCAGTTGGGGCAATGGGGGAGCCACAGTCATTAGCAGAAACTGAGCAACTTATTTAAGTTAGATTTAAAGCAACAACAAAGTGTTGCTTTAAAGATTTAAACACAATTCATAACTAACCACTTTTTGTCACACAAAGACTAATTTGTGGCGGTGCGCCACACAATCAACACTGTCCGCCACACAGTGTGTTTCGTTATCATACACTATAACGCTATTTAAAACACACATTCGTTCATCTGCATTTCCTTTCCCTGGTCTCCTCCGTCTCTCTTTCACTCTACACACACACACACATACACACACACACACACACACACACACACAGTAGCCCTTCCCTTCCGTGCACACAGCGTCTGTCTCCATGAAAACAGTGATGCCAACTAGCGACAAGAAGAAGCCAGCCTTCTTTTAGAATTCTTTATTGATCTTTTTCCCTCCCTTTGTAAAAATTTCTTTTTTTACTTAAAATATAGGCTACCTAAGTAATAATTATAAGGTAAAATAAATTCCTGTATTAAATTTGTGATTATTTGGCTAAAGATTTCTATTTCTTTCTAGCTACCTTGCTGAAACAACCACTAAGTATTATGCAAATGATTGCGTGATAACGTCACAAATATGCACAAGAGAGTATGACGTCTTTTCTCCAGACTGTCAGACCTCCATCGTGCCACAAATTGCTTTCTAATCTGTGGGAAACACTGACTAACAATTCTGCTTAGTGCTGAATTTCTCATTTGTATTTGATTGCATCAATGTGAAAACAGAGACCTGCAACATCCTGCAAGTGAGGAAGTGAATTCTCAAAAGTAAGTAAAAGTAAGACGCACATTTCAACAAATGATCAGTAAAAAAAACTCTAAAGTGATGCTGCTTCACAACTAAATCTTGTTCTGTATTGTAGAGCCAAAGTAAATGAGCTGGTGAAGATAGTAAGTTCCAGTTCCAGTAAGATGAAAAGACTGAGATATTCTTAGTTGGAGTTGGAAGACCAAACCTGTGCCGATATTAGACCTAAATTTGACATGTAGAAAAAAATAAAGTAAATGTTTGCTGACACATTAGCGTATGGTAAGTTGATATGTCGAGACTTGCTTTGGTTGGATGTCTTGGAGTCTGCTTTCTAACTGTATCGGTTCTTTAGGGCTGCAGCTTCACGACGGCTGTGTCATTGGTTGCTGATTACAGAATTCCCCTGCAGGCTCCAGGGCAAATCTCACAACCCTTACCACAATCAACACAACCCATCATCATGTATATCACAATCTCTTTAACATCCGGCACATATTTCTGTGACTTTCCTTTGCATCAATTTCAATCAGTAGTGCATTCACCTCATCATTTTTTGTCTACTTTGACATTTTCCTCCGGTCTTCTTTAAGCACCCTCATCCCTGTTCTCAACCAACACAACTACTTATTCTCAAGCCCCATCCACATCATCTTCTATTCATTCTCTTCACTACTCTAATCTTTCCCGTGTGATTACCTGATGCACTGTTGATGTCCAGGGTCAGAAAAAACACCCAAATATGTTTCCCTATCTATCAAACCTTGCATCCCGCCAAGGAAGCAAGCAACCAACCCATCATCCATCTACCAGTTGTGGATTAGGTTTTGGCTCATTGACCTGTTAGATTGTACTGTTGGCTGATTGGTGATAGAGAGTTGGAGAGTGTGGCCAGTCTGTCACTCTGTGTGGTGAGAGCAGAATAAAGCAGTGAACTAAAGCTAATCTGAAAAAAGACCAGATTAAAACACATTCAAACATGCCTTAAAAGAACGGTGCATATGGGCTACAGTAACAGAAAAAAATGCACAAATTACATTTCTCCAAAGCGATGAAATATAAGAACTACTGATTACAAACATGGGATAAAACCAGAGTAAAAGTCAAGGTTAAAAATTAAAAGTGGGCTCCGCAGTGGCACACCACTGTTTGACAGAAACATAAACAGTGCTGGTTATTTGTGAGTCTGTGCAGTACAAACATGCACACTCCTAACATCAACATACAAACCAATAAGTGAGCTGATTTACTGTAGCCACATTCAACCAGCATGTGTCCATATGTGTGTGTGTGTGTGTGTGTGT
>NC_045734.1:16709208-16710046 GCF_008692095.1 Etheostoma spectabile
TGTGTGTGTGTGTGTGTGTGTGTGTGCGCGCGCGTGTGTAACTACATGTACTGTGTGTGCACGGACTGTTCCACAGATTTCCCTCCTTGTTGGAACAAATGTCAACGCGACTCTCCCCCTCTTCTCTCTCCTCCTCCCCAAAACACAGGATAACGCGGTACAGCCTCCCAATTGGGTTTCGCTTAAGAGGTTTATCGGTATGTTGCTAAACATTCTGACCTTTTTTTAATCCTTAATGCGCTTAAAATGTTCCAAACCCTCCTAATCCCCCTGGCTATCCCACACAGATGTTCACTCAGTTCTTTTATTGGATGTTATTTTATTATTATTTTTCTTTTTTATTTATATATATTTTTTTATCTTTAATTATTTAAGTCTGTGTCATATGAGGGTATATTTCTGTTTCAATGTTAAGAAGTCTTTATCATTGCTACTGTTTAGTGTATGTGTGTGTGTAGTAATGCTTTTGTCCTAAAACCAGATCCCCATGTGGTAAACCAGAAGTGTGAATGTGACCTTTTCTAGTGTTTACTCTGCTGGAAGCAAAAACCTTTAAGTTACTTAGAAGTGAAACCTTGAAGAGTCAAAAAAGAATAAAAATGTCAGCGGAAACTGAAACATTCTATGGTGAAATGAGGTATTACGTGTGATTAAAAAACACTGTTGTATGTTGTATATAAACTACAGTATTCATGTGCAAATCTGTTTATGTATAAATGAATGCATGTATGTATGTATGTATGCATTTGTGTCCCTGTGCCATTGTGCCAGCTAGGCAGGCTGTGTGACGAGGTGGCAGAGTAGGGCTCTGTGTGTGTGTGTGTGTGTGTGTGTGTGT
>NC_045734.1:16710056-16711687 GCF_008692095.1 Etheostoma spectabile
GTGTGTGTGTGTGTGTGTGTGTGTGTGTGTGGAGCAGGTGTGCCTGGCCGCCCTGCGCAGCTTGCTGCCCATCTGTGCTCCCGTCTGTGTGCCGCCTGTGCCCATGCTCTGCCAACAGCTCCACACCACAGCAAGAAGACCCAGGAGAGAGGGATGCTGAGAGATGAGGGGAGGGATGGAAAGAAAGCAAGAGATGGAGGGGAAGAAGAGAGGCGAGAAGAGAAGTGAGGGGGGATGATGGAGGGAGGCGCAGAGAGAGGAGGGAGCGGAGGATTACAAGGCTGGGAGCAACGAGGATAGGAAACGGAGCAAAAGAAAGTGGGAGAGGGAAAAGGAGGGGGTTATGGGTCTAGAGAATGTGCATGAACTTGCAGGGAATGGGTGGAGTGGGTGATAGTTAAAGGGTGCGGTGCTGAGTGGAGGTTTTATGAGGGGGGTGGCTGGCTATATGCCCATATATACCCTCCTCCTTCTTTATCCCCTTCACCCTTTCCCGTTGTTCCTCCATCTCTCCATTCATCCTCTTATCCTCACCCCACCATCACCTTTTGGCTCCATCAGTGCAGATTACTGTGGACCTGTGTGAAATAGCTACACAGGATTTTGTAATGCTTCTCCATCACTGGGTTGGGACCCAACAGTATGGGCCTCCTAAAAATGGGTCCCTAACTGTTTCTCTTTATCCAAATATATTGGCTTTGTAAATTCACCAGGGTATTCCCAAGCTGTAACAATACAAACTAAGCTAATTATTAGGTTGTAAGCCCAGAGGTAGAATCCCCAAAACGGGGCAGATTATATTAAATTAGCCTACCCAATAGCCTATGAAAATCAATTTTTGGGAAATTCCAAGAGTGAAAGCATGAAAACCCAAGTTATATCAATTACGCCATTTTAAGTCCTTCATTGCTGTATGTGGTAAAAAAGGCACATAAAGCAATTTAGAATTTTGTATATAGATATATTCTGCATATCCAGGGTGAACCCATTCACTTGTGGCATTTAAAGTACGTCAAATGGTTACTCATAGGGTTGTGAAATGAAATCCCATGAGAGTTATGAACTGAAGTACTGGACGTTTGAATCTACTGTTATATGTGTGTCTATAAACCAGGCCTGGTTTCACATGTATGAGTAAAACTCGTTGCTGTATGTTGGATTTGTCAATGGGTACTTCTAAGCCAATGACATCAACATTGGTTAAGGTTTCACAGTCAACTCCCACAATTAAATTAATTTCATTTTATTATTATTCTTTAAAAAGGAGATCCCAAAAGCCAGTTTATCAAAAACAAGCTTCTGTAGGTTGTAATTTCCTTTAGACACTTAGTGGGGCAATAGTAACTTTTGTTAGAAAGGCAATCCTGTTATCATCACATTAGTTACTGTGATCATTGCTATGAAATGCAGTAACAGAGGCCTCCAACAGAACTCTGAATCATAATTAATATTGATAGTAGAGTGTAAATTGGATTCTGTGTATGGTGTCATGCTGACAAGACTTGCTTTTGGACAGCCGCTCAAAGTCCTTAAGGACCGCTAGGGCTCAAGGAGCAAAAGTCCTACTTAAACAGACACAAGAAGACACACAGCTACACACACACACACACACACACACACACACACACACA
>NC_045734.1:16711697-16721442 GCF_008692095.1 Etheostoma spectabile
CACACACACACACACACACACACACACACACACACACAAATGTACTTCTCCAGCTGACACGTGTCAGGGAGAGAAAGCACACAAGGCTCTGAATGAAGTGTGCCTGACTTAGTTGATCAAATATGAATATATAAATCTTTTTAATGCGTAAAGAATTTGTCTAAAAACTAACACTAACATGTAATGATGTGAATGTATTCAAAAGAACATGTTAGGGAATTGTGTAGTTGATGTGTTGCATATGTGCATAAAATTGTGTTTACTGTATATGAGTATGAGCATTTTGCATTCATGTGCGTCTAAGATGCTTCATTAGCAGAGGCCCGAGCGTACTGGATGTGTGTGTGTCTAAGGCTGGGGGCCCCCAGTATGGTTCACGACCCAGCCTAACAGAGTGTGAACGTCCCCCCGCTGAGCTGATACTGATATAACTGTCCTGTAAGTGGTGTTGACACCAGCATTATTACCCTGTCAACCTCCATCTCTACTCAGCTTAAAGACGTCAACCACCGTGGGGGTCTGAGCGCGTTAAGGACCAGTGTCTCTGCATAGCTCTGCTCCAACCCAAATAAATACAGCTGCACAAAGGCCGGAAAGGGAAAGAGAAGGGGAACACTGGGGAGCGAGAAGGAAGGAGGAAAGAAGGGGGGGGGGAGGAAGAGATACACTTACTCTCGCCACTACCTACGCAGCTTTCACAAGATACAAACCTATCACACACACCCACACACACACCCACACCCACACCCACACCCCACACACCCACACCCACACACACACACACACACACACACACACACACACACACACGGTGGCTGCAGCAGGAGGTTACCACCACCAGGTGGCATTTTCCTGGCACATAGAGAGCATGGTGAAATGCAAATAATGCAACAAGGCCTTGGGCCAGGCTTCTTAGCTAGCTCAGACTTCACTCTGTAGACTGTAGTGAGAAGCAGGCCAGAAACCGAGAAAAAGGGAGACAAAGAGATGAAAAAGGAAAGAGATGTGATGTGAATAAAAATCCAAGTGAAATATGGAGCAGTGAATATTATGGAGATGTGAGTAGGAGCTTATCCCTTCTTTATTTTGCCCTTAGATAGCAAGATCGAACACATAGCAAGCACACTATCGTGTTTAAATAAAGTGTTTCAAATCAAAATGCCTCACACTTTCCAACATTAGGAGCTGAACACAGTAAGACAAAGAGGCAGGAAGTGCAGCGTAAGAGAAAGATATGTGAGCTGGGGGAATGTAGATTTTCAAGAGAACAGTGCAAGGACAGAAAATTAAAAAAGAAAAAACTAAATATATAGCACTGTGACAGAATGCATATTTGCGGCAGAAGAGATAAACAATAAAAGAATGACAAAAATTTGCAGAAAGAAAGCAGGGAGAAAATACATTACAAGTAAGACTCGCAGAATGTATAGGGGTCAGCAGAGTATGAAAATAAGCCATGACAAAACCGTACAGTATTGCTTTACTTTGGATGTAGATAGTAGGAGTAAAGTTAACTAGCAGACATCAGAGCAGTTGAATGCAGCTTTGAAAAAAGAAAGCTGGAAAAGTATAGCACAGAGCTGAATATAGAGCTGGGGAGCAAGGGAAGGCCTGTGTTGAGACTTGGATTTCTCCTCCCTCAGTCCCTCTTCCTGCTGGCCCAGATACACACTGTGGGTCTTTGTGCTGAGGCTGTTACACACACTTCCTGTCTGGCCAGCAGAAGGGTGCTTTAAGGTAAGCCTCTCCCATGTTCTAGTGCTGGAACTGTCTTTCTATTCCGCTCTCTTCCTGTAGCATACTTCATATTTCCCTTTGTCTGTAATCTTCTTGTTACAACACATCATTCAATCTTTTTAAATACAAAAAAATGTCTTGACCACCTGCTTTCTGCCCACATCCTTCCCTAGTTAACATTATATTTGTTTTGAGTGTTATTTTTTAAAAGCCTCCTACACTGGTTCTCTTTTCCTCACATTTATAGCCCAAGTGCTTTGCAATTCTTTGCAAGATACAAAAAATAAAGTGAATTACACTAATAGAAGGCTGGTGCACTTGCACAGCCAAGGACACATCGATAAGAGTGAGAAAACATCCTCAACACACACACACCCACAAAGTGATACTGAGCAAGGTTGCCAACTCCTCCAAAAGCACCACTGAGATAACAGTGATAACAAACATTGTTCCTGCAGCCAAGTCTTTTTCTCCCGAGGAACACTTCAATGAAAATTCAGAGCAAATGTGCCACTTTATGAACATAACAATACGTCAATAAGTCAGCTGGGTGAGCATATTCACCCAACTGACTTATTGACGCACTGGAAAGCAAGAGACCCAATTACAGAGGATCTCTTAAGTTCTTTGCTCATGAGAAATGCAATGATAAAAGTAAAGAGAGAATCCATCCATTTGAATGCATTTGAAAATAAGGATTGTTCTGTTGGGAATGCATACAAATAATAATCTAAATTATTTCTTTTGGAAAGAACTTTTCAATATAATAAGAATGAACTCATACATTAAACAAATTGCGACAATGAAATTTCGATAAAGTATCCACAGTGACACACACTGTTATATACAGAAGGGGTTGGACACAGTTGCTCCCTTTTGGGTTGTACACATACAGTGCATCACTCAGTGGGCTGGACACTGACACAATATGCGTCTCACTGGGAAGTTTGAACAATCCAAGGGACTCAATATTGTCTATATGTGCCAAGCTGACAGAGGGATGGTGGGAGGCAGAAAGAAAGAAGGCTGGGTAGGGGGGAATCAAAAGAAAAGGAGGAGCAGGGATGCTAGCAGGAGAGGAGGAAAGGAGCTGTTGGCAAGTAGACGAGTTGAGTGAAAACAGTGAAGGATATGAAGGCTGTGTATATTATATTGTATATATACACATATAAGAAAACTCTAGGAGAACAAACATGAACAAAGGGGTCATGCTGTCCCGTTGACAAACACACACACACACACACACACACACACACACACACACACACACACACAGAGAGGAGCGGAAGGACATAGAGCTAGTGCTGCCAAGCAGTGGTCACCTTTGACCCTTTGGCACTGTAGCTGGAGAAGATGCCAGCCAGACAGCTCAACGCAGGAAGTAGAGCAAACAGTGTGTTTGAATGTGTGTGTGTGTGTGTGTGTGTGTGTGTGTGTGTGTGTGTGTGTGTGTGTGTGTGTTTACACGTACACAGGGGTGTGGACACACACTGGCCAATCACAGCCAAGAAGTCAGATCGTATGAGCCAATGAAAGTAAAGTTTTACAAGGCTGACAAGGGTTGATGTTCGCTCATTTTGTGCCATGTTATTCGTATTAAGGGTTGTGTGCATTTGTACCAGTGTATTGGTACGTATACTGGTGTTTGAGTGTTGCTATGCAGACTGAGGATTAAAAACCATGTAGAAAGAATGTGGGAGGGCAGCGGAAGAAAGGAAGCAAGGGAGAGGAGAAGAGTTGGCAGGGAAATGGCAGAGGAGACAGTGAACTTGTGCCCTTGAGTGCCAGGTCTCAGGAGCTGAACTGCCATCTTATCAAGTCTGGCTCATGGTGCACACTCTCCAACCACACAATACAGCATATATAAGAGATGAAAGAGCGCTAAAAAAAGACACGACACATCACTTTGTAATGTTTACACACACACACACACACACTCTCTCTCTCTCTCTCTCTCTCTCTCTCTCTCGGCACTCTTTGTCCATTGTGCGGCCTGGTGAGGGCAGATGGAGAGAGTGGTGAAGGGCAAAGGGTGAGGTCATGTGAGGGAGCTGGAGCCAGGCGCGACAACCAGCCTGAAGTCAACCCAGTAGTCAGTATCACCAATAGGTGACCCTGTGAGGATGTGCTTGTGTCTCTTTGGATGTGATCTTTGATGCATCTGAGGGTCACAAGCACAGACAAAAACGGAGGATTCTAAGCAAAACATTCAACAAGAAAATGACTCCTTACTGCATAGCCCAAACACAGGTGTGCCCATAAATACCATTAAAAACATTTACAGACAAAATCACTTAAAGTGCGCATATTATGAAAATTCTTTGGGGATTTGGGGTGTCTGTTGCTTCTACACGCAAACACACTTGGAAAAATGATGATGTGGTCCTGATGGCATTATCGGTCTGTGACCTTCAGCACTCACTGGATTGGTTCGCAGCCGAGTGTGAAGCGGGTGGAATGAGGATCAGCACCTCTAAATCTGAGGCCATGGTTCTCAGCAGGAAACCGATGAAGTGCTTTCTTCAGGTAGGGAGTGAGTCCTTACCCCAAGTGAAGGAGTTTAAGTACCTTGGGGTCTTGTTCGCGAGTGAGGGGACCATGGAGCGTGAGATTGGTCGGAGAATCGGAGCAGCTGGTGCGGTATTACATTCTGTTTATCGCACCGCTGTGACGAAAAGGGAGCTGAGCCAGAAGGAAAAGCTTTCAATCTGCCGGACAATTTTCGTTCCTACCCTCACCTATGGTCATGAAGCTTGGGTCATGACCGCAAGAACGAGATCTAGGGTACAAGCGGAAATGGGTTTCCTCAGAAGGGTGGCTGGCGTCTCCCTTAGAGATAGGGGAGAAGCTCAGTTATCCGTGAGGAGCTCGGAGTAGAGCCGCTGCTCCCTCACGTCGAAAGGAGCACGTTGAGGTGGTTTGGGCATCTGGTAAGGATGCCTCTTGGGCGCCTCCCTAGGGAGGTGTTCCAGGCAAGTCCAGCTGGGAGGAGACCTCGGGGAAGACCCAGGACTAGGTGGAGAGATTATATCTCCAACCTGGCCTGGGAACGCCTCGGGATCCCCCAGTCGGAGCTGGTTGATGTGGCTTGGGAAAGGGAAGTTTGGGGTCCCCTACCGGAGCTGCTGCCCCCGCGACCCGATACCGGAAAAGCAGCTGAAGATGGATGGATGGATGTTACAACACACACTGGTTCACCATAATCTACAAAAGACCTACTACATATCCCTGTTCTGCAGGTATTCCACAAGTGTGCCCTTGTCTACAAGAGGTCTCTCAGCCAATCTTGCCTTGTATTGACCAAAGTTGGAGAAAGATTTATCTAGCCAATGTTATCATTACCTAGCTACTGCGCATGTGCAACTCCCAACAAAGATAGCAAAGAAGTGAGATGTCTCACTCTGTAGCTAAAACAGAGACCTAAACACACAGGGTGAAAAGAGGATCTGCAGCAATGTGCAGTACAACAAAAATATACCATGAAACCATGTACAACCTCAAAATATAATTATGAACCTGAAAATGAGCATAATATGGGCGCTATGTGTGTGTGTGTGTGTGTGTGTGTGTGTGTGTGTGTAAACATGAATATTGATCTTTATTTTAAAAAAATCTTCTCGTGTACAAATATGACATTCACACACACATGCATACCGACACAGGTTGAGTAGTAATAGGGTAAAAGCGAGGATTACTGCTTTTTGAGGGGGCAGATGGTTAAAAAAATCTAAAATGCATAGGGAAAAAGTCAGGCTACAGGGAAAAGTAAAAAACAATGCACAAACAATGTTAACAAGCTATACAACAAATGGTGATGGTGGGAACCCTCACAGCTAAGATAGTTACGAACAGCTTGGAGTGGCAACACTGACAAATAGATAAACTAATCAGGATGTAGATGTACAGTTAATCAGACCACCATCTGTCTGGTGGTATAGGAACTCAGTGGGGAGCTGCATTGCTGCCACATAAGGTCACGTTGTGTGTGTGAGAGAAAGAGATTTAGTGATTGAGAGAAAGACAGAGAAATTAAATAGGTGAGGTGTGCATTCATGATCAGTAAATTTGTATGTACACACACAAATCATCTTCTCAAGACCTTTAGCCATCCTCATTCGCTGTCCCTGGAAAAAAAAAGCACTCAGTCTAGGCAGGGGACCTGCATGCGACTCCAGTGCTTCTGCCAGACAACAGAGGCCTATAGTCTTTATTAAGGGTTTGAACAACAGACATAGCATGTGTGTACCCACAGAGCACAAGTCACTAACACACTACACACTGAACATTTGTATGTGTGGGTGTCTATCCTCATTTAGTCAACACTATTTCTTTTTTTTGTGTCTTTCTTTTTTCTCTTGCTGTCCCAACTACACCTCAGTCTTTCCACCAGAAACCAGATAGACTATTGATTAATCTTGCTGTGCGTATGTATGAGTGTTTATAAAAGAATCACATCCCCCCCACCACATCACAGCGCTTAGCCTGTAAGCCCATCCTGCTTACTAATTCTAATTTTAAGTCTAATTCACCTCCTTACCACAATCACCCACACATCATCCCTGTACTTGACCCCAGCTAAGCTACACACAAAATCTGACTGGCCACATGGCAACTGGACCATGGTATTTGACTGTGCTGTATAGTTAATCCATATAAATAATTATTTGCTTCAGCCTATGACCCTAATCAATTAAATTCAGTGTAAACCCACATCCAAAGCCTGCCACACCTGATAATCATTTTGGATTCTGACACAAGACACACGATCAAACAAAAAAACATTAATACCACTGTTTACTATTCTCTTGACCAAATGAGTAGAATTCATTAACATACATAGAAGCTTTCATCCACACTGTATAGATCTATAAAATGGGAATGCAATGTGTGCTGGGGCAGAGGTTGTGTGTGAGCCTTGATCCCCTGTAATCTAGCCAGTGATGTAATGCCTGGTGCAGCCACCATAATATGTTACATAACTTTATAACAGGCTTACGTACCATGGGGTTCACAGGGTTCATTTTCAGTATGAATGGCTGGTTTGTCAGGATCAGATGCAAAATGATCAAGACCTATAATTCAATACAAAAATAATAAGCTACTCAAATCAGCAAGGCATCAATAATTACATTGCTAAAGCCACTGAAGAATTCCAACTTTGCATTGTTGAATATTTTATAAATATGAAGTACCAGCAATCAGTAATTTCAAAAAGGGTAAAGAGTCATTATGCAGCTGCCCTCTGAGGACCAGTTTTAAAAAACGAGTGTTACTCAGGAAATGTAGATGCCCGGCAGCACACAAATGCCTACATTTAGCCCCACAAATGGCTATAGTCAAATCAGTATTAACATACATACCCACAGCATACCTCCTTGGCCCCCAACTGTTCTTAGCTCGGAGGGAAAAGCTTTTGATTTGGTTGTGACTGGCAGCTCATGTAAACACTGCATCAGTTAGTGAGCAATAGTGGAGACCGGGAGAGAGTTGAACGCCTGCCAAAAGCTGCAAAGCCAAGTTTGGCCATATAGCTGTGTGTGTGTGTGTGTGTGTGTGTGTGTGTGTGTGTGTGTGTGTGTGTGTGTGTGTGCGTGCGTGCGTGCGTGCGTGCGTGTGTGTGCGTGCGTGTGTGTGTGTGTGTGTGTGTATGTGTGTGTTTTTAAAAAGAGGGGTTGAACGTGCAGGCATAAGTGTGTAGATACATTATGTGAGCACATGTGTGTCTGTATTTAACCCATTTACGTAACAGACAGGGTCCCTGGGTTCAAGCAAATTTAAAGACAAGCAAGCAAGCAAGAAAAGGCAGAGAGAAAAAAAGGAGAGGAAGGAGCTATACAGGGAGGGTGAAAGAGGGGGGCAGGCTAGCAAGTTCTGCCAAAATAAAAAATAAAAAGTAGGGCTGAGGTGGGTCGAGAATTGTAAGGAAAGACAGCAAGGACAGAAGACAAAGAGAAGTAAGACAGAGAGAATATAAAGGTCCCATTTTTTCACTGCTTTTTCTTCATTCAAGATTCTAAATCCTTTATTATTAATTAATTAATTTATTTATTAATGGGGAAATTCACAAAGTTGCAGAACCAAGGGATGTGCAAAAAAAGTACAAAAAGACACTCTTCCAAGCAAACGGCCTTTGCTCAAAAAAGTGGATGCGCAAAGCAACAGGCACCTGACAAAAGAATTTTGATGGGGGACATTAGACAAAGCAGAGGCTGAGCACAATTACAAGGCCAGACACCGGGATGCTTGGACGACACTCTACAATGTGATCAGGACACTAAGATGTTGCCCTTGACAGAAAGGAGTGGAGAGAGTCAGACAGAGAAGAGTGTGAGAAAGTGTTAGGAGAATGAGAGACCAGGAAGAAAGACTGGGAACCAGGGGCTGAAAAGGGAGGAGAGACATAAAGTATAAAAGTGAGAGAGAGAGAGAGAGAGACAGAGAGACAGAGAGAGAAACAAGATAGAGAAAGGGTGGAAGAGAGAGAGAAAGGGAGAAAAAAAAGAGAAGCATGAAGGCTTGTTTCTGGTGGGACTCCAAGAGCCAGCATCTGTTTGGCTGAAGCTCAGAAAAGTCTAGTGTTTCACCCTGCAGCGCCCGGGGGAAAGCTATTCCAGGCTGCACGGGCTTCTATGAAAAACAGCTTTATGTGGAAAAGGGAAGATGGAGGGAACCGGGGAAAGAGAGGCAACAAGGGAAGGAAGGACAGCGGGAGTGAGAGGAAGGAGGGAGGTGGAAGGAAAGAGAGGAAGAAAAAGAGAAAGTGGGAAGATGGAAGGAGTGACAAGGGGGAGGGAGGAAATTAGGAAGAGTGGAGTCTGAGCAAGAGGAAAAAGATGAATGACAATGTGCAATGCTTATGAGGTATTTAGCAAATGACAAAAAAGTGAAAATAAGAGAAAGGACAGAAACAAAGCACAGAGGAAATGAGGAACATGCTATCACCTGTCAATGTCATCTGTTCACAATATGTATTCAAAACCCGAAAAAAAAAAAAACAGGGAACCACAAAAAAGACACACACACACAACACACACACACACACACACACACACATTGTTGTCCCTCTTCGGCATCTGGGCTAGGCTAGCTGTGTTGTGGCTCTGAGCCCCAGACCTCCTCACCTGTCAGTCAGACGGCTGAAACCCCCCAAGGGACAACAAACAGCTGGCAGACAGGTGCTGCTTCTGTCCACCTCCCAAACCAGCACCTGTGTGTTTTTATGTAGATGCATACTTTGATAACTGGGCATTCCTTCATCTCTCAGAGTGTAAAAATTATAGAAAAGCACAAACAAACACATCACAGCACATCTAAGGTGGTTTCTTTTGAAAGAGAGATATATAGGTAGTCAATCAGTATCTGTTTGCCAAAGCCAAACCACTCGAATGCTCAACCGTAAGACAAGATGTGTTGTTGGTACAGTGTGTGTGCGTTGAGGAGGCGGAGGTGGTGGTGGTGGTGGGGGGAGTAGTATTAAAGCGGGGATCTGGGCTAAATCAAAAGCAGAGGCACTTTCCCCTGGAAAAACAATGAGGGAAAGCAAAGTGAGCTAACTGACAGAGAGAGGGAGGGAGGATAAGAAGGAGAGATGGATGGATGAGTGAGAGAAGTTGGACGGGAAGAAAATAAACATACAGAGTAGTTAGAGCATGGAGATAGATGGAGAGATGGAGAGTGAGAGAAAGATTGGCGCTTCAATGTGACAGAATAAAATCATGAAAATGTGTTTTGCATTTCTTTATACCTTACCACCACCCTCTCTCTGCCTCTAACCCTATCTTTCTCTTTACTGTCCTATTTTCTCAGTCCTATGTTGCATGTTGCTATCAGTGTGCAGAGTCAAAGCAACACAAAACGTGGTCAATGAACGAATTGCCAACTTAGATTTTTACACACAGGTGGCGGGTGCTTATTTTGGACCCAGCCAGCCTCCATTATGATACTTTGTTTGGTGATTTGATTCTTGTATGTTAATTGCCACTGAATTCTACAGTGGAATCGCTCCCCC
>NC_045734.1:16721452-16725252 GCF_008692095.1 Etheostoma spectabile
TCTCTCTCTCTCTCTCTCTCTCTCTCTCTTTCTAACTCCCTCTAGATCCCATTGGAACACATAAGCCTGTACTATCCCTGCACTATCAGCTTTGGGGGGATTTCAGTCATTTTAAGGCATTTGACTCGTCCGGCCTGGATTGATGTTGAGCAAAGCAGCTCCCAAAACCACCAAACCCGCACACAAAGCCGTTCAGGGTTGTGTGAGGACAGACCAGGCAGAGCAATAGACAGACAGACAGAAGAGACAGATAGAGATGGTTGTGGGGAGGTGTGAGATGACCACAGGCCTTGAAAGTCTTGTGATTGATATTAATGTGGAAAACTTGCCAGATTGATGCCAGCAAGTTTTTGCTGATTCAGGTTTTGCTGTGAACAGGGTGGGCTGGTATAAAACCTTTACCAGCAGTTAATTTTTTGGAAAAATTACTTAATCATATTCTTTATCCACTAATTAATTTGAGGACTAAGGTAAAATAACTGAAAGCGCTCTGTAATAAATAACCTGGATGTACCTTTTTCTATTTTGTCTTTTTTTCCAGTGCAAAAATGTGCGTCTTTTTATTCTTGTAACTGTTTACAAATCCAACAAAAAGACCAAAACCAACCATGTGATTATCTGTCTCTAACTACCTTTCAACTAGGGGTGGGAATCACCAGAGGCCCAACGATAAAATACTATCACAATACTTATGTCACAATATGATATTACTGCAATTTTCAACATATTGAGATACTCAACGATATATTGCAAATTCTTACCTTTTTTTTCCAACTTCAAATTATGTCATCAAAGGAAAACTTTGTCCACATCTGTTATATCTAAAAAGATAAATTCCTCTGTTCTCTGAAGATGAAATTCTTTGAAACCAATCACAAATGTATTGCTCTTGTTTCTTTTTTCTAAAATAGAGATAAATAAATAAATACATTTTGGGCTTTACTGTAGTTACGTACTTACGACAGCCGGACAGTTGGACATGTTGAATTGAGTCAAAAATAAACTACTTTTAAATTCCCATGTTCATTATAACAAAGGAACATGGCACACTGCTGCATAGTCTTTAGACAATTGTGAACTATTACACAGCTAAATAAGATTTGGGCTGCACAGACAATACTTACGTTAGAACGATAAAGTAATTATTAGTTTTGACCTTTTAATGGCATATGTTGACAAATTGGAAAAGCTATAGAATGTCACAAGGCACACAATCACCACACTGCACCTTTCATTAACCAACAGTACAAGACAGTGGTTGTGCTGAACAGCTCTGAGGTGTGTTACATGCTCCCTCCCCTCGTACATACTCCCCAAGGTCATTGCCTTAAATTAAAACACATTAGCAGTCAACCTGCCTGGTTGAAAAGGAGTTGAATTAAAAAATACTGATAGAGCATTCTGCATCACCTCAAAGGCCGAGCCTATTCCTGATATCTCTAGCACATAATCACTCTTCTCCATTCAGCTCTTTCTGTTTTTGAAGTGTCTCCCTCAGGTAAGGCGTTGTTTTGAAAACTGTAAAAATCTCTCTGCTGACTGGTTTGAGCTTACATGTGCATTAGCGTTATCTTTGGTTGTGCAGCTCTCCTGGCAATTTATAACCAAGGTACCTTCACAGTGAGTAAAGAGGAGACCATAGAAGATGACGATAAAGAAAAGCGTCCAGGTTAGAGCCTGGACAAACAGTATTTAACATTGAATGTTCTATACCAGAACAGGGAGAAATGGTGTCCTAAGTAAGGATAGACCTCCTCCTATGTCATGCCCATCTCATACATACACACAGTTTTTGGAAGTGCTTGGTATATTTTTTTATCATATCAAACTTTTAAATGTTTATTACTTACAAGTTAAATTGTGTGTACAACTGGTAGGTTTATGAAACCCCTACAAAATTCACTGAATAGACTCAAAACATATTTAATAAAATCTAAAAACACTGGCCTTCGACAGCTATAAGGGCACAATAAAAGCTGTTAAATGATCCTATTTGTATTATTAGTTTGAGCAATCAAATGTTACGTAACTAATGTAAAACTTAAGTATAAGTGTGATCTGTTAATCTATGAATGTTTTCCACAAAGTCTACAGTTCATCCCTCGCCACATATTTATATTTAAATAAAAAAAAGTCATCTGGTTTTTCTTTAACAGGATGGGACACCTGATGAATGAGAACTGCTGAAATGGAACCAGAAACAAACGTATACTGACATGTTTGTAGGAAACTCATCCTTCCATGAAAGAATGAATGTCCTTTTAATCTCATGGCTTTTGTTCACCATTTCTTTCCTGACTACAACAGTAACTGTGCTAAATGATTATGAATGTATTTTTGTGTGTTCCAAAGTTCACCGTAATGTGAAGTCATGTGTCAGGTAGGTTTCAAACAGTGATCTTTTTTACTACTACATTTTTAAGCTCACTGTCCTTATCAGGCCGGTAAGCTTGTATGTAATGTACCGATATGGCTTTCATCGGGCTCGGTCCCACTGTGCAAACTTTATTGTTCAACCCTGATACCAGTTATTTCATGGACACATCACTGTATAGTGTGACACTTTCACACACCACTACATACCCACTTTTTATTGAGCTCAATAATAAAAACAAAAAAATCGACAGATAAAGGATATGCATCAGAGAGAAGTAGACACACACACACACACACACACACAGCCATATGGGTCATAACATAAATGAGCTGGCTTTTTTAATGAGCGCTGTTGACTGAATGTTTATTGCTACACTGAAACTGCTTGCACTCATCCTCTCTCTCTCTCTTTCTCTCTCTCTCTCTCTATGAGAGGCCATATGATTTCACTTATCCACAGCCTTGGTCCGAGAGCCTCCAGGATGAGGACAGTGACAAACTAATAATCCCCCTTTCCTGCAATTATCTTCCTCCCCTCTCTCCATCATTCTCTCTCAATCACTGCTCAGCTTTATCTGATTCACTCCACACTTAATTTCTCTTCATTTATGTTTCACAAGGTAACCTTTCCCTATCTCTCCCTACACATGCACATTTATTTCTTTCCTTTCTTTCTTACACTATGTGCAAACATTTATGATTACACCAAATTTGTGATATCCTTATTCTTCTCTTTTGTATATATTTTCCTTTGTATATACAGTATCAAAGTTGCTCACCCTCTCTTCTAGCCTTTAGAAGAAGTTCTGGCAGAGAATGAGAATACAGTATGTGTGCCCCATGGTTTATATAGATAGACTACTAAATTCCACATCCTGTTACACAATCCTGCAGATGTGTCCTGTATGGGACTGTGTGTCATAAAGAAAGAAAGAAACTGAAATGTCTTCACATTACAGGTTGTGCCTGTGGCTTGCTGCAACTGATTAAAACTGGTTCCAATATTACAATAAAGCTGAGTGGAGGACCCTATGAAGTCGACAGCATGCTGATGGCTTGTGACAGTCAGCGCCGTCAACAGAGGGGGTGATGTAATGCACTTGGGGGCTTTGTGGTGAAACTACTGACACCCTCACTGATTGTCTCTCATGGGATACAGCAAGCATAAATGGGACAAGAGGAGGAGGTATGGTTAATGCAAAATAAAAAAAGCTTATGACATTCTGTGTGTTAGAGTTGAAATCAGGTGCATGCGCATTAGTACTCACTCCCTTACACACTCTAATCAATGTTTGTGATCAATAAGCCAGTGTCAGACTGTTTTAGTTCAGGCTGGCTGGTGGTCAGTGCTCAGCCAGAAATCATACAGCTCAGCCTGGGGCGAAAGGCCCAGAAAGGCATTATTATTATTATTATTATTATTA
>NC_045734.1:16725262-16729655 GCF_008692095.1 Etheostoma spectabile
TATTATTATTATTATTATTAATAGGCTAAAAGGCACAGATAACATAAAGTGATTATATGGGTTTATTGACAAGCTAATGGGGAATCAGGGCTATGAGGGATTGTTTTGAGAGGATTACTGAATGAACTAGTGGGGATATAGGGACCATGACGACGGCAATGGTGGTGCTGATGATGGGGCCAAGCTGATCTGGGATAGTAAGAGCAACAAGGTTAGAGATTTAAACTGCAGATGAAGACAGAACAGAAACACAGAGGCGTGAAAAGGAGAAGTGAAAGAGGGGTGAATGAAAGTGGGAGAAATGAAAGAGACAATGGTGCAATGCACTTGGTCTTCTTACTATTAGGGCTATGAAATACAAGTCAAAATACAATACTATGATGACATTTGCCCATGAGAAATGAGGGTAACACAATATAAGCAGCAAAATGATTTTCTTCAAGCTGTGTGTCAAACTCCAGTTCTGGGTCTGAGCAACATGAATAAATGTTACGTCCTTCAAAAAACAACTAAAATTGTTTTAAGGCTGAACTGCCAGAGAGCAAAACAGTTCAAATGTCTTGAGCGCAGGTAAACCCACACTTCTGCCTCAATATCACTGCAGAACATGTTGCAATATTGGTGCCAGCGTATTCGTAACTTATTTCAAGACTGTTACAATTTATTGTAGTAAAGATTATTTGTCTCATGCCTACTTTCAACTGTTTTTAACATTAATTGTATTTTGCTTGTGGACATTGTTGAGTGTGCACAACTGAAATCCACGGAGCTCATATGTTCAGTTAAAGAGTGGACTCAAAGCAGAACACAGCAACGCGATGCAGGCGGAGATGAAACGCAGAGCTGATCAAACACATGGTGGAGTGACTTGCTCAGATTAACTCTCTTCTGGCTTTTTTAAACAACACTAAAAGATATATAACCCTCCGCACTCCCGTTTGTCAGAGATCTATTCCTGCACTTAAAGCAGACTCTCTCTCTCTCACTCACTCACACACACACACACACACACACACACAATCAAAGGGCTTACGCTACCTTTGTCACCTCCCACACACTGGTTATCTCCAAGGACACAAAACCCACAACATCCCCTACCCAATTTCCACGCATGCAGCCTAAATGGAGCTGTAAGCAGGCATTAAGCCTGACGTGGAGAAAGGGAACAGGAGAAGAAATTACCAATGCTGGAGAAAAGGTAGGAAGAAATGGATAGAGGAAAGTAGGGAGAGAGGGAGGGGAAGAAGGGAAGAAACAGAAGGTGGATTTCTATTTAACACACTAACTTTCATCTCCGCTTTACAACATACTTAGGCAGGGTTTGGGGAAGTTACGCGACTTTTTGGTTTGTTCACACACAAATACTCCCCCTCCTCACCCAGGCAAAAAAGACACAATGAATGCTCTGTACTTTCTACACCGGGGGGACACAAACAAAAAAAGCACTGCAATCCCTGCCAGACTTAAGAAAGTCTTGGTTGCTAGCCAGGGTATCTGAAATAATACTCCACAGCTCACAATACTTTATGTAACTTTTCTTTTCTTTTTTTAAATCGAGATTAGAGGTGATCTACTTTCACTGTTAATGCTCCAAACAGTCTGATTGGTGTATCTGTAGGACTGGATACAGGCAAGAAAATGAACCATGGGCATAACTGGGCAACAGTCCAGGATGGAAATATACAGCTGGATACTTCAGACATACAGTAGATACGCACACATCTTAAGTTTAGCCTCCACTTGACCAGTATTTTTCCGTATATTCCATTATCTGAGGAGGTGTCACACAAGGGTTAGGGATTTTTATTTTTTTACATTAAAAACATTTTCTACACAGTTCCAAGATAACAACTTTTGAGCAGACATCATGAGCACATATTTAAAAATATAATATTCAACATGCTTTCCAGTTCCAGGTTTGACCAGAAATGCATTCATGCACTTGTAGATCAAATTGTGAGGATATAAAAAAAGGCTGTTTTTTGTGGGGGGGGGGGGGGGGGGGGGGGGGGCAGCATAAATCAGGCTTTTAAACTATATACCTTAATAGATACAGAGACAAAGACAGACACAAGAAAGGTTGATAAATGATAAAGCAGCATCAGATCAGAACTCCTACACATTTATTCAGAAACAGACAACCTTACAGGCATAGCACAAAAAGTATAGACAGACAGAGATGGCAGCAGCAATATTTAGTGTCTTAATTTAATGTCCACAGTGCTGACTACTTTTTAGCCACTTCTTCAAATTACGTTTTACTGCTGCCTCAGAGCAAGTAGACACTGCAGAGTTCGATCCCGGGTCTGGAAAGAGATCGATCTGTGTGTGGAGTTTTGTTCCGGTTTCCTCCCACCATAAAGACCCGCAAGCTTTAAACATGGCAATGATGATAGTATATGGATTTCCTATCGATAACTTTAAGGGTTTGTTTATGTAGGGAGTGTAGTGGTTTGAAAGAAATGTTGATTACTGATGACCAAGTTGTCAACCAATTAGTCTATATTATCTTATTGCCACCCAAGACGATTGTGATTGGTTTAAAGAAACGCCAATAAACCAGATCAAGTTTTTCTTCTGTCTCAGAAGGCTGTGTGGAGCGCTGTGGAGGAGGGTCTGGAAAAGCAAAGACTATCAAAAAATAGGTGATATTGGAGAAAATCATGAAGGTTTTCAATGTGTACACCAAGGTATTTAAAATCTCAAACGACTGGTAGTCTCTCCCCTGCATTCCATACATTTCCAGGATAATTGCTGTCCCTCACGTTCTTGCTCTCTGTGTGTTGCCGCTCTCAAAATAGGTTACTGTGCAGTTATGAAAGCCAACTTACATAGACTTTTTTATTTTAGTGTCAGTTTAGCTCTCCTTTCATTAAACCACAATGCTGCCACAGTGAAGCTTTCAAGATCTAAAGTCTTTGTCACACTCATGTGCACAAGTAAAATATGAGGCCAAATGAATCAGGTTTCTCCAGCAGGAATCTAGCTGTGATAACCCGGTTTATCAACCTGATGAATGAAACCAATTGTATGGACATGAAAGATATAAAACACAATACAAAAAACAAACAAAAAACATGGTTACCTAACTGTATGTTAACAGAGGATAACACTTCTCCTGGAGCAGCTAAGAACACCAAAATAGCCACCTGACTGTGACAGTGCCTTAATAAAACACAGTAGCCTAAAATACTATCTTGACATCTGAGAAATCCAGAGAACCCCCCCCCCCCCCAAAAAAAAAACAAAAAAACAACAACTCTCGACTGAGTGACTAGCTATCTGTTGTAGTCTGGCTGCCCACTAGCAGGGTTAATGAGCTGCCTGACTGTCTGGCTATCACTACAGGACAGAAGCTTATCTGACCTGTGGCCAGTACAGTAGTCATACTGTTCACAGAATTCCCATCTTGGAAATGTCTGACTTTACTTTATCAAGACCTCTGCTACCACAAGGCTGCTCTTGAGCTTTGATTAAATCTAAAATACTGAAAAACAGACATGTTGGTAAACTGACAAAATAACTGACACTGACAAGACAGCTTGTGAACACACTTTTTTTTAAATGTACATGGTGGTGATGAGTGTTGCTAAAACATCCTCCTTTCATATTTTATTTTCACATATCTTTTGTTACTTCAGGTTAATTATGTAACTGACAAGTAGCACATCAAAAAGAATGTTGAACTGCCTGTTACACCCATGTAGCTCCTGCTTTCTGTTACCAGTGAGGCTGAACTGTCCACTAATCAGAGCTGATAACTGATATTTTAAATTGCTTTTACTTCTATTCAGCGATTAAAGCTTTGCTAGTCTGTTAACCTGGCTTGCTTGACAGCTCTGCTGGCATCGGTTTGTTTGTGTGGATGAATGTGAGTTATTTTGAAGTATATTGTAAATGGATTGTGTGTGAGGTACTGTGTAGCACTTTGCTTTGTACTAGGGTCAAAGACAGTAACTACAAGTTCATGTATTATCATCACCCCCTCTTTACTTATTTTTAAATGTTCAAAAAGTAAAATAATCACATAACTGGACATATGGCAGTGACAGCCAAAGCACCACTGACCAAATTCACTAACCAAAGGTGTCTCATCATCCATTGACTTCTCCTCACTCTGCTCAGAATTAACAGTGGGCTGTCTGTATGTCAGTTGCCCTTTGCCTGACCCAGTCAGTCACCCAGAGGAAGAAGTGATTAGCAGGACTGTAGTAGCAGGAATCCACCTGCTCAGACTCAATAGGAGCCCTCACACAGCTAGCTCGCTAGAGTCAACAGAATTTTAATCATATATACAAAGACACACTTGCACAGACAAAGACCCATGTACACACAAAGATACATAGGTATACATAGGCACACAGGCACACACACACACACACACACACACACA
>NC_045734.1:16729665-16730487 GCF_008692095.1 Etheostoma spectabile
CACACACACACACACACACACACACACACACAAACTCCCTCACAGACTCTTTCATCCTAGCAGATAGATAGAGGAAGGAGGCAAAGGAGTGATAAAGGCCCAGACATCAGTTAGGGGGGAGGAAGAGGAGGAGGAAGGAAGGAAGGGCGGGAAGGACAGAGAGAGAGAGAGAGAAGGAGGAGCGTTTCCTGGAGAGACGTGGTAGGCAGGATATGAAGAAGGAGAAGGAGGGGAAACACAGGGGTGGCTTGTTCCAAGCAGAGGTTCTGTCCTTACAGGGGCTCTTTACATGCTACTGTCAAACACAGAGGGACAACAGTGGCTAGTCACTTCCTGATGTATGGCACACTGAAGAGGAGTGCACACACTGTAGAGCACTAGCACAAATAGACAGCCACATGGACTTGTGCATAGACAAGCACAAACCCACATGCAAATGCAGACATGCAATTACACGCAAATCTTCAGTTCTCCTTGCAGAAGGCAGTTTAGATTCAGGTAATGAAATACAGTTTCTGTGTTGCAACTTCTATGGAGACAAAACCCCAAAAGGACTCTACAGTATGCCCTGTATGTAAGAGGATCTCTCCTCCTTCTCAGCCTCTTTTTTTTTTACTGCCAAGCCTGTTTTGTTGACTGCTTTTCTTCAGCCTGCTGCCCGTTCTCTCTCTCTGTCTGCTTCCTTTCCCTCTCTCTCTCCCTTGGCACAGTCTGGCTTGTCAGGCCTGTAATAGAGGTGCCATTGTTTGATCAGGGAAGCAACAGGAACTGTACCCTGTTAACCCGTTGGTATGTGTGTGTGTGTGTGTGTGTGTGTGTGTG
>NC_045734.1:16730497-16733810 GCF_008692095.1 Etheostoma spectabile
TGTGTGTGTGTGTGTGTGTGTGTGTGTGTGTTTCAGGAAGGTGCATGTCAATGCGTGTGGTTATGTATATAATGTATGGCTGCCTCCAGGGAGTGTGTGCGTGTCTGATAACAGTTTACATTTCACTTCAGTGAGAAGCAGAATTTCTGTTGTGTGTAAGTAAGCATGACATTAGGCTTTATGTTGAACAAGTGCATCTCTTCATTGCTCCTTATTACTACAAGCTTCCTCCATGTACTTGAAGGATTTGACCTCTTAACATGACCTCTCTTTGCTTCAGCTTTTTTCCAAAACCATGCTCACACACACTTATTGAAAACCACACTGTAATATTTCCTTTTCACACATGCTTTTCTTACCCTGCCCTATAACCCTTTCTGTAACATTCTCTTTTTCCTTTCTATGCTGTTAATAACCCAATCCCAAATCTCCAAATGCCCCCATCTCAAGTTGCATGGCCTGTTTCTCATGTCTGTGTGTGTATGTGTAAACGCACATATGTAATGCTCCATTAACTCTTGTGGTGACAGGCCTTTGATGCCACCACTTCTGCTTAAGCCAACATTGAGGGAGGGGGACAGCGGGTAAGAGAGAGAGAGCGTGCTACAAGTAATGGGGGGAGGGTAGATTGCTGACCAGTTTTGACCCATTCAAGTTTTAGGTTTAGGCTACATTGTTAGTTCTTAACTGGATTCTGCCAAACATTGGTTGTAGCCTATTTATCCCTTTTGATTGTGTGTAGTTTAGATTGCCACACGTCTTACTGCGATGCAAGCTTTAGATTCACAAAATTAGATTTTTAACATTTACTTGTTTTGTTTGTTAAAGTACAACCTTTATGGTGTAGAACCTAACCTAACATGAACTATTAACCTGACAGACAAAGATGGCCTGATAAATTAAGAAAACCCTTGATATGATAAGACTTCATGTTTGGTTACTTCCTGTGGGTGTCAAGTGGCTAACTGGAGAGAACCACCATGATATAATGGTGCACTGATTACACTCAAGAACATACAACAGACACTTTGGCTTCATGTCCAGTGTGAGGGATATTTTATCTTGTTTAGTGGAAGTTGTTTTTCATCCTGTCCTGAAAGGAAATGGTAGCAAATGTGTTCTTCTTAAGGAAAGAATCCCAGCTTTCTCAAACTTCAATGAGTGTGAACAGACACAACCATGACAATCTTTAACCAAGAGGGTTGTGACAACGGATCTGGATTAATTTAAAACATTGAAAAACAATGTATTTGAGTTATTGTTTTATTAATATTGCCACAACAGCATAGGATCTGAAAGCTAGTCATCATGAATCAAGTGCTCCATATGCTTTTCATAAATTTGGATGCTATGTTTGACTAAGCATAAAACGTATGTACTATTACAGTAGAAGTGTGGGATGCTAGATATAACAGTCATCAAAGAGCAGTGAGTATAGGCATTTAATGAGTTTGTGATTGATTGCTAGGTCGTCAGTTGGATGAGGATAAGGACTGCGGGCCTCTGGGTGTGGTGGAATCATTATTGTAACACAGAATACTTTCAAAAAGGCACTCATTAAGCTTTCCACTGTGAGAAGACAGTTTTGACATGTGTTTACCATTTTGCCATCACACATGGGAAGATTTCCGACAGTCCTCTCAACTTCTAATAAGAAGGGGGTTTTTTGTTCTTCTTTTTAATGTCTATCTTCTGGGAGAAAAGTTGTTGCTTCACTCTACCAGGTGGTGTTGGTATGTGTGCATATATGTGTGTGTGTGTGTGTGTGTGTGTGTGTGTGTGTGTGTGTGTGTGTGTGTGTGTGTGTGTGTGAGTGATGAGGTATTTGGCAATCGGAGAGCAGGTTTAATAATAACTGAATATCCCTGAATGCTTTCAGACCCCATTCCAGCTGGGAGCGGTCTGTGATGCCTCCAGACCCCAAAGTGAATAAGAAAAGATGATAGAGTGAGAGGTTATGGGAAAATTATGAGGAGAGAAAGAGACAGAAAATGAAGAAAGCACACAAGACCTAGAAAAGGGGAGGGAAGGTGTGAGCTGACATCTGCCTGGCATCCTTTCACCTCGCATGCTCTTTGACCAATCACTCTCCCCCCTCCCTCATCTTTCATAAAGTAGGAGGAAAATGACATCGCTCATCTGACAAAGGCAAACATCCAAACCACACAAATCCCCCCCAACACCCCTGTATGACACTTCTTCACTTCTCTGGGGTGCTGTGTATGTGTGTGTGTGTGTGTGTCATATATTCTGAGGGTGTATTTCTTTTCACAGGCCTTTGGTCTCACACAGAGAGACGTTGAGATGAACCAGTGCCTCTGCCAGGTTTCTACTCACTGAAAGATACTGAGGCGTCTCACACTCTCTAGCTGGCTGGCTCTGGTTGCGTGTGTGTGTGTGTGTGTGTGTGTGTGTGTGTGTGTGTGTGTGTGTGTGTGTGTGTGTGTGTGTGTGTGTGTGTGTGTGTGTGTGTGTGAGAGAGTAAGAGAGAGAGACTGTGTGTGTATCCACTGGCTACGGATGCCTGGATACGTCTTTACTCTCACACACAACTGAGAGAAAAGTATAGAACATTACACACATTGGCATTTTCTTGTGTACTTTGCAGACACACATACACACAGAGCAAAAGGGAGAACCATAAAAGCATGGGCTCTAACAGTGCCTCTTTGAGAGATTTAAGTAAATAGCAGCAAACAAGAGATTATTTTTGGCAGACCAGGCTGCGGCTCATTCCAAGAACTAGGGGAGGTCCAATGGGAATGGAGGGAGATGAAATCACATAAACAGATGTGATTAAAGTCAATATCATATGTGTCATTCATTCAGACGACGTACTCCTTCACTTGTCCCAATTACACAAAAACAGGCAGACACACAAAGCTCTGCTTTTTATTCTTTGCTACTACTCACTCTTTGGTGCTCATCTTTTACTGCCATTTATGTTCAATCCAACCCTCAGAACATTAAACCGTAAACCAGTTCTGAGGCTCCACGTTCTGCAAGGTCTCAGCATCTGCTACAAGCACTGAGAGCAGGATGGTCATAATGCACTAGGGTCAATATGTGCGTGTGGGTTACTCTCATATACACACATGCTTCATGCATTGCAACTAATCACTTGGGAATTCATCATGTTCATATTTGTTCTTTCAAATATGCAACATGAAGCAGTGTGGAAAGGCAGTAGGATCAGTGCGGTATCTGCAGCTGACATAGTCAAGTTGACCCACTATAAGTGGATTTGTAATCCCAGAGTGGATTTAAACTGTTTTTGTGACGGCCGATGTGTGTGTGTGTGTGTGTGTTTGTG
>NC_045734.1:16733820-16742453 GCF_008692095.1 Etheostoma spectabile
GTGTGTTTGTTTGTTTGTGTGTGTGTGTGTGTGTGTGAGTGTGTTTGTGTGTGTGTTTGTGTTTGTGTGTGTGTTTTCCCTCAGTCACTAACTCTTGTGTCCCTACTGCTTTTTGATCATGTGCTACTAATCATATTTCAGACTAAGGCACAGTGCTATCCTTGTAAATGTAATAAAATCATCAGTGATATAGAGTAGGTACAATTCACTTTTTCTTGTATTCTGGGATTGGGAAGTCTACTATGAGCAACACACAGACACACAATCACAGGGTGTTCTGGCTCTGCCCCGGAGAGGATAAGCTGCTTTGGGAGGGGAGCTCTGATACTGTCACCAGTCGATTAATCAGCCATTACCAACACCAGGCCAGGCCAGAGAGTCTAATGCTAATATGGCTCTGCTACGCACACAGCGCCAAGTCAGGGTGGGCAGGGTCAAAGGGAGATCAGACTGCTTCAAGAGCTAAACGTGTTTTGACACTAAATGTTTGGTTGAGGAAAGACTCCACGTAAATCAAATCAAATTAAAATTATGTACAAAGGAGTCAAAGTTTTATGATGAGTACAGATGGAGCCCCAGGTGACAGTCTAAGCACTTGAAGCTAATGTACTAGAGTCATGACGGGGTCAGGAAGTCATAACAGTTCGTCCAAAAGACACTTATTTAAATGTGTATGCACAGTATGTATGGATTACTTGACTTTGTATTATCCTTTACGACCTGATTAAGGCACTTGTGGATGAAAAATGAATGCTGTTTTTCTTTTGCCAAGCTATAGTCGGTGAAGTTGTTAAATATTAGATCATCAAAACTTTAATTCATAAACTCTTCTTACTTAATAATGTGGGTAACAGGGAAAGCACAACTAATATGATTATTTCACAGTTCACTTAGGAAAGGTAAAGCTACTTCCATAAGCACTTGACTGCTACCGAAGCCATGGTTTAACGGTGTTGTGAGAGAAGTTATATAGGATATGCCACGCAGACCACCTTCTAGATTTGCACGGGATGACGTCAATGAGCTTAAACCTTGGGAAAATCTTCTCATGTTTGTTTACTGAAAGGTTCATAAATCATTAAATAAAGTCAAGACAGGATTGCAGGAAAAACAAAACAGGTAGAGGAGGAAAAATTGGCTAAAATAAAGTCTAATTCTGTACAAGGTGCTTCGAGGCTTGTGAAGGAAGACATCATCTAATTAGTTCTATTTAAACTATTTAAGGACCTTAGTGTGAAATTACTAAATCTGTGTTGGATGGTAAGGATGGAAAGATTTGAGGATGAGGGAGATTAATTTAGCAAAGCATACTTCTGGATCTGCTGTGATATCAAAGACACATTCATTGAGGGCATGCTTTGGGTCTAAAGGTCAAAATAGGAAATGATGGCATTTTGTACTGCTTATAGGTAAATTTAGTTTATAGAAAAGTTACATATAGGTTTTAAAGGCTTAGTTAAAGTAACAGAAATAATTTCTGTGGAAATTACGATCCAAATCTTCGGGCATCAAGGTGAGTTTGGTTAGATCTACATTAGATTAACTTAATTTGATTGACACTTTCTTAATGCAAATAAAGTTACTATGGGAAAAACTTATCAAAGAAGAGATCAAATGGACAGAGATGAGGTGTGGTAGATGGCAGTATTACTGCCAGTGCCACCTAGACAGAGCCGACTAGGCCCCTCACTAACACCTCGATTTGGGTGTCTGTGTGAGAACGAGAGTGTATATTTATTGGCCCCCTGCTGCCACCTCTGGAGAGCAGCCATCCAAGGGCTGAGTGACACATGCTGCTCAGTGTCTTAATGGAGGGAGAGGAGGGCCAGCCAAACCGCAGCCTTTAGACTGGGATCTCTCCGCCTGTAATTATGGAGATGTTAAAGTCACTCTCTGTGTGTGTGTGTGTGTGTGTGTGTGTGTGTGTGTGTGTGTGTGTGTGTGTGTGTGTGTGCGCTCGAGTTTGAGAAAAAGGGAGAAACAAGGATGTAGAAAGATACTGTATGTTACATCCTTCTCCTCACAATATCCATTGGATCCTAGGTGTGTACCAGTGGACCTCTGTCTACTTGCATAACCATGTGTGTGAGTGATTTTTGCGCAGCGGTGTGTATCAGTGCCATGTGTCTCCTGCTGCTCCAGCTGTGGCCACACACACGCACGCACGCACGCACGCACGCACGCACGCACTAGAAGGAGAAGAAATGAAAGTTGTTTGGAACTGGAGCTGCGTTCAATTAGGGTAACCACATATTTACAAACAGTGGGGGGAAAGCTGCCTCTCTGTGACTCATCAGCCAAGCGCCACACTTGCACTTTTGACTCCAGGCCGCAGCTTACAGCAAGGGAGGGAAAGAACAGAGAGATGGATGGAGGGAGATGACAGGGTGTGGACAGAATGAAAAACACACACATGTATGCTTGCTGTACATGTGAGCAACTGCATAAACAAATTCATATGTTTGCATTAGAAACACTTGCACATATTAAATGAGCTCATTTAAACTCCCGTGGTGTGAACAAAAGCACACAAATCCACACAGAACCTGCCTACTTTGAGAAAATGACTCGTAGCCTCAAATGCAAAACAAATTCTGGAAGGAAACAATCCTTGTAGAACAAAATGTTGCCGATTTACAAATCGTATCTTCACCATTTTCTATTTTACATTTTTGAATAATGAACATGATAAAACATTGTAGTTTTCTCGTTGCAGATGTCCAGGGCCAGGTCCCCTTTTTGCTACTGAACTCAATGTGCCCTTATTACTAGCAGGAAAAGGGACAGCCTTGTCAACACATAATGCCGCTCTCCTGTTGAAACAGTTTCTTTACATTTGTATTATTCACAGATGTTTAGTTTGGTAAAAAGTTAGACATATTATGTTCAGATATTAGAGCATGCTACCTATGCTTCCAAGCTCCAGCCTATGATGGAAAGGTACAGATAATGCAACAACTACCTGACCTGATCTGACTTGTTGAGTACCAAGACAGGGCTTTTCCCTATGTCTGCAGCCAGTTCCTTCTGATTATTTCTCGTCAGAATATATAATGTTTCGTCTTTCTTGACACGTAAAATACCACACAACTTCATGAACACAGTCTGCATCCATGTCACGTAGATGTACCCCTTCCTGTGCCTAAGAGCTGTTGTCAAAACCTACTAATGTGCATGTGGCAAACATGAGAGCACATCAAAGCACAAAGACCAGCACTGCAAAAACCCTGGCCTTGTTTTTTCTCCTTGGCTGTCAGCGCCTTGAGAGAGAGCAAACGGAGGCACAAGGCTTTAAGTGTGAGTGCTGTTTGTCTTGACTTGACCTTGGTGTGTGTGTATGTATGTGTGCATGAGTGTGCACGCATCTGTGTGGCAAACCACATCAAAGAACAACGGAGTGGCTCAGTTGTTATGACCTCTGACCCTGGCATGCTCCGAGACAGAGGGAGGGTGGTGGAAGAGGAGAAAACAACACAGTCACACACACTCACACACACACACACATATACACAAACAGAGAAAAGGGTGGAATACATACTAGAGCCTCTAAATTTACAACAGCTAGGAAGCTAGGAAAACAACTATGGATTGAGACATAGCAATTTGTCTCGTTAGCTTTTATAGACCTGGCACACACAAGTAAATCACTTGGACACATAAATGCACACACACTAAAACAGTCACTGTTGACATGAGTGTCTCCCTCCTCTGCTCGCTGTGCATATTCCTCTGTGATGCAGCTCATCCTTCATCCTGTTGAACCTGTCCTGTTGCTGCAGTGTCTCCTTGATTCAGTCAATTGCATGTGTTCATGTGTCTCATTTGACTTTGCTATGAACATGAAGGACAATTGGAAAAATTTCTTTGCCCTTGGAGGATCACTTTATCTCTCTCTCTCTTTTCATCATTTCATCTTGAATTCTTCAAAGGTGCGCTCTCTTCTACGTCTGTATTTATCTCTAGACAGACAGCGGATATAACTTAAATCCTTGACAAAACATCAAATACTGGTTTAGCATGTGTGTGCATGGTGCATGAGTCACTGGATCAGTGTATGTGCAAGTGTGTTTGAACATGTTTGTCCAACCAGCAGTAAATGACTCATTCTCTGTGCATGTAACTGTACAGGCACGTACGTGTGCGTGTGTGTGTGTGTGTGTGTGTGTGTGTGTGTGTGTGTGTGTGTGTGTGTGTGTGTGTGTCACAGCTGTAAAAACTTATAGCTCTCTGCATTTCAGCTATGCTGTCACGGTCCATTATAACGTTCCATCTAAACACACACACACACACACACACACACACACACAGATGAAAACATTTCTCATTTGAGAACAAGAATATCCCAGTTGGATAATCATGGCTGTGGAAAAGTGCAGTTAAAAGTTACCTAAACTTGGTCTCTGATCACCATAATTCTGTTCCGTCAGCTACAGTTACAAAAAATTACATCTTCTACAGGTGCTGACAGCATGGAAGTTTCTACAAGTACAAACCCCAACTCCAATGAAGTTGGGACGTTGTGTAAAAAAACAAATGGTGATCAACCTATGTTCAATTGAATGCACTACACTACACTACAACATGTAATGTTTAAACTGATAAACTTGCTCAATTTGAATTTGATGCATGCAACACGTTCCAAAAAAGCTGGTACAGGGGCATGTTTACCACTGTGTAACACACTGTTGTAACACACGCAGAATATGGCTTGGTATTGTCTTGCTGAAATAAGCAGGGACATCGATGAAGACGTTACTTGGATGGCAGCATAGGTTGCTCCAAAACCTGTAAGTACCTTTCAGCATCAATGGTGCCATCACAGATGTGCAAGTTACCCATGCCATGGGCACTAACACACCCCATACCATCACAGATGCTGGCTTTTGACCTTTGCGCTGATAACAATCTAGATGGTCCTTTTCCTTTTTGGCCAAGAGGACATGATGTCCATGATTTCCAAAAACTATTTGAAATGTGGACTTGTCAGACCACAACACACTTTTCCACTTTGTGTCAGTCCATCTCAGATGAGCACGGGCCCAGAAAAGCTGTTGGCGTGTTGTTGATATATGGCTTTTGCTTTGCATGGTAGAGTTTTAACTTGCACATGTTGATATAGCAACAAACTGGGCTAATTGACAATGTCTTTCTGAAGTGTTACTGAGCCCACATGGTAATGACCTTTACATACGTTTTATAATGTAGTGCCGCCTGAGGGATCAAATGTCACGGGCATTCAATGTTGGTTTTCTGTCTTGCAGCTTATGTGCAGGGATTTCTCCAGATTCTCTGAATCTTTTGATGATAATATGGACTGTAGATGATGAAATATCAAAAGTCCTTGCAAATGCACATTGAGAAACGTTTTTCTTAAACTGTTGCTCAAGCAGTTGTTCACAAAGTGGTAAAAATCTCCCCCTTTTTGCTTGTGCACAACTAAACCTTTTGGGGATGCTCCTAATATACCCAATCATGACCGATTAACCTGTTCACCTGTGGAATGTTCCAAACAGGTGTTTTTTGAGCCTTCCTCAACTTTCCCAGTCTTTAGTTGCCCGTCCTAGCTTCTTTGGAACATGTTACATCAAATTCAAAATGAGCAAATATTTGCAAAAAAACCAATAAATTTGATCAGTTTGAACATTAAATATCATTCTTTGTAGTGTATTTAATTAAATATAGGTTGAAAAGGATTTGCAAATCATTGTATTATCTTTTTATTTACATTTTGCACAACGTTCCAACTTTATTGGAAACTGTGCAGTATGTTCAATCTTAGTGTGCGTTGGCCATTCTGTATTGTACTGTACTGTATGCATATACGCTTATGCAACATATATGACTGCGTGTTTGTGTCTTTGTGTGTATATAAAGCAGCCCTTGACAGCCATTGGGGGCAGCGGTGGCGTGGCCGCAGTGTTTGCCTTGGCAGCGATTCAGCATTCCACATTCCTCTGCGATATTCAGTGCTGTGACCTCAGGAAACCCGCCCTGCAAAGAAGCTCTTGCTCTCTCTTACGTTCCTCTTCTCTCTTAGCAGTCTCTCTCTCTCTCTCTCTCTCTCTCTCGCCACCTCCCAACTTCTCTCCATTTCTCTCTTCTGTTTTTTTTTTATTGATTTTGTGAAAAGCACTTTGAATTGCCCTGTTGCTGAAATGTGCTAAAAAAATAAAGCTGCCTTCCTTGCCTTTCACTCCCTTCCTCTCAATCATTTACTCCGCCCTCTTTTCATATCTGAACTTGGGAAATCATATTTCAACCCCCCCACCCATTTATTTTATTTTATTTTTCCTTCCTTCGTTTCCCTTTTTTTTCTGACAGAGGTCCCCTGACGAGGCACCTTTCTCAGTGCTCCAACTTCAAACACAGATCTCGCTACTGTCACTAAAAATTCACAACACTTCACACTGTCCCGGTCATTCAGAAGAAAACTCAGATGCATATTTCGCCTTTATTAGGAACTCCTCCTGCATCCACAGTACAGCCAGAGGCCAGAAGGAGTTCTCCCTCAACTCACACCCTCTTTCTTTCCTTCTGTCATTCTTAAGACTTTCATTCCTGCCACTGTAATTGCCATGCACATAAATTAAAGTATAACTAATACAAGATAAAGGATGGAATTTATACTACATTTGATGAGACTTTTGTGCTAAGACTGTACAAATATTGGTTATTGTTGGTTTCCTCCTCACTCCTCCTATAACAAAATTCCTATATCCTCTGACTCCTCCCTCTTCTCTATGAAACCACGCCCACACATCCATTTCATTTCACCTGAGATGACCCTATGCCTGGGGCAATGCAGTTGCTCCTCCCTCCCTCCCTCCTTCCTCCCCCTCTTAGCTTGGGCTGTAAACTACTACACATACTTAAAACACATGGCCGCCACACCTGCCACTGAGAGTCAGAAGGCTGAGGGAAAGAAAAAAGAAAAGAGAAAGAGGTAGAGTCTGAACTCTATGCGCTAAATATAGTCAGAAAAAGAAAGCTATCAACAGGTGTTGGAGGCCCA
Organism: Etheostoma spectabile; assembly: GCF_008692095.1. Classification (NCBI taxonomy): domain Eukaryota; kingdom Metazoa; phylum Chordata; class Actinopteri; order Perciformes; family Percidae; genus Etheostoma; species Etheostoma spectabile. The sequence goes on from NC_045734.1 coordinate 16,740,833, forward strand.
AACAAACCTGTTACTGCTTGGTGAAAAAAAGGCAATTTAAATATTGTTAAGGCTGCTTACATAACTTCAGACACTGAGAAATTGTTGTGCTGAGAAAGATACTTCAGACCGAGGTAGCCAAAACGCAGGAGAAGCATAAAGAAACATAACCATTGTACAGTAACACCCCATTCCCCCACCTCATGTTATAATGTAGCTATCTACTGTGTGCAGTGTGTGCACTGTGTGGTTGACCCACTTACAGTAGAGCAGAGCAAAGCTGTGGTGAACTGAGGTAAAGGGTGGAGCTGCCAGTCAACCCTCTTATGCCCCCTCACTGTGACACTTTCCCTTATCTCAATTGTACCTTTATATGGCCCGAGGGTGCAGCAACAACCCTGTAAACTGCTGAAGTCATACAAAAAAGAGAGAGAGAAAGAATGATACTAACTTCGACATAGAATGATGTGGGGCACGTTTGTGTGTGCTTGTGTAGAGAGGAGGACAGTTTGAATCATCAATTAAAGCTATCTTACACAAACATGGCCATAAGGCCGTACACAGATGCTCAGTCCATCAACATAAACAAACAGATAAAAGTGCATCTGTGGGGCAAGTCCAAACTTGTCATGTTAAACATGTTTATGGGCCAGTGTGTGGTGCACATGTTGCCATAGTTTTATGTATTGTATGAACAATGTTAAAAGAATTCACTAAAAAAGTTAACCAATTACATGGAATTTCCAAACTTTGTGAGCACACAATTAACAAAGAGGACTGAGAACATGTGTATGTGCATATGTTGTTCTGTGGGGGATGTGTGTGTATGTGCAAATGTAAGTGTTTGCAAGACTATGAGTGAGCGTATGTGTGTGTTTTGGATTAAGAGCTTCACCCCTGGACCTCGAAATTAGATAGGGGATTAGCGGGACACATCCGCCACCTGGCATTTTAAGCCCCGCAATTACAACAACAACTTTTAATCAACAACAGCCACACACGTGTCACATACAGTCAGAACTCAGCAACTCATTCATCTTCTTCCTCCCCTTTTCTCTCTCTCAGGCTGTCATTGGGCTGACCCCGCAATAACACCACATAGACGGCAGCTGTATGGTAGTTTTTAGGCTGATCATGACCCACTGTATTAATAGGGATCAGCATGGATTGGGACTTATTAGGCAAGGTGCACAAGACAAGGATTTAGCATCCAGAGTGACTTTTACTTGGCACAAGACTAGGAGATAGGATGTGAAGCAGCTGTCGCTAGGCTAGGGGGTAGCATCCCATTAGCACCTGCGCAAGGCATTTATCATCCAAAGAGCATGGCGCTACGCTAGGAGCTACTAGTGATGTGATACCTCATTGATCCCCTGTAAACATTCTTTACTCTAGTTGCCATGTTCAGAGGGGTCAGAGGGGAGGGCTGGTTACAGAGTAGCACCTCTGGAGCTGGTAGAGATGTCTTGTTCAAGGCAACTTAAACATGTTGGGTGCTTGCCGACCACCAGAGCATTAACCTGCTCTTGTTTAAATCCCTGGTGCCTAGGTTAACTACTACAACTGAAAATATGATTCAATGTACTAATTTCCCTTTGCTGTACTGACATATGTGTCTAACTGATATATATATATATATATA